>NC_068978.1:19884805-20184805 GCF_016808095.1 Vigna angularis | reverse complement strand
AATTACAATTCTAAACGACGTTTAATAATTGCATTTATTTCCAAAAATGTCACCACTCATTTTTAATGTTGGCTATTCAGTGATTGGACGTTGAACACTTGACGTTATACACAGTTTTTGTACTAGTGAAGATTAAGATAGACAAAAACATAAGAATTAGGCTCAAAATCCCCAACATAGAAAAACCTTAGAAAAACACTTAGGATTATATAGGAAACACAAAATAACTAAGTTAAAACATCTAGACGCTACGTTAAACGACTTACAAGTTAACGCATATAACAGAGTTATGTTAAACGCGTAAACTATACTATACCCAATGATATTCAGTTGAACTCTCGAAAAATGAAAAAGTATCAAGACAATGTTTTTGGCTAAACCCTTCAAAAGTCTCAAACAAAAATCCAAAAACATGTAGGAAACAAAACCTGTTAAACGATGTTGCTCTATAAAGCCAATATCCTAAAAGGTGTTTACAAGACACTAAATGGTACCATGAGCTAAAATATTTTCTTCATCCATCAATGAACTTCTTACTCAACGAATGATATCTTAAGGAAAAGCTTAAATGTTAAATGTTACCTCAATGATAGAAAATGTAAAAAACACTTTGTTGTTCTGAACAAGCATTAAATGCATTAAATGTTTAACATTCAAAAACAACAAAAGTAATAAGAGATAAAACATATATGTTACACACTACATGCATCCACCTACTTTATCTTAAATATATTAGAACTAAATGTTAGTAAAGAAGAAGACATTCATGGAAGGTTCTCTTCTTTGGAAATTGTGACTGAAAAATAGTACAATCTACTTCTAGCAAATACTGAAAATAACAAGTAAAATACTAACTAAGAAAAAGCCTCTTACAAGCTCAACGATACCAAACACAGTCTTAGTTAAACAATAGAAAACATAAAAACCGTGATTGTTCTAAACAAGCTTTGAATAACATTAAATGCTCAACTTGTTAAAAACGTCAAGATAAATAGGAAATAGGACATACCATTTGTATAGACATCTACTCTACCTTGTGTAGGACAACTACTACAAGCTTTCATCTACCCTAACTTATGATAGTAAAAATGAACGTTAGAAAGAAAAAGATATAAGAAGAATAATTTATTCATCAAAAGTTGTGCCAAATGAGAAGTTAAATATGCTTTTGATAAAGTTTTGAAAATCATGTATGCTTTGACAAAAAGACTTCATCTATGATAGACACCAACATCAAATAGCCATGAAGATCAGACCTCAAGACAAGCTTCATCAAGCAGTCATATTATCAAGACAAGCATCGTCTAAACAGATATATCACCATAGGTATATAAATAAAAGATCAAACAAAAGAAGAAGATGATCAAGAAGAAGAAAAAGAACATAAGGATATAACATCATCATAATTGAGCAAAGAAATATCTTTGAGCTATTAGAATTAAATCCCTTTACACAATAGTACAAAAAAGAGAGAAGAGCTCAAGAAAAGGAATACTCTCAAGCTTCATCAGAACACATGCTTACTTTTGTAAGAAGAAAGAAGATAGAGTGATAGAGATAAACACTGAGAGGTTATCAAGCTTTACTATAATTTTTTTATGACTTGGAATTTAATTTTCGTTATTGGAAGCTAGTGAAAGAAGCCATGAACAAGAAGAAGACAAAGAGTAGTCCAGTTTGTAGAAGTGGTGTGGTGAGGACAAGGGAGAGGTTGAGGAGGTCAGCAAGTTTGCCGAATAACAAGAAAAACTTGACAAGTTTTCTGAATAGCAAGAACTCGACAAGATTGTCGAGTAGCAAAGAGTACTCAACAAGATTGTGGGGTAGCAAGGAGAACTCAGAAAGTTTGTCGAGTAGTAAGGAGAAGTTGGCTAGACAACCAACCAGGTTGAAGAGGTTAGTAAGACATGCAGATAGAGCAGACAACGAGGTGGATCATATGAAGAACTCTACAAGACAGTCGAGTAGAGTGTTGAACTTGGCAAAATAGCCAAGAAATGCGGGGAACTCGACAAGAAAACCGAGTAATAAGGTGAAATTGACAAAAAATTGAGCAACATGGATAGGTTGACTAGACAACTGGATAACCCAATAAGGTGCTTGGACATCTTGCATAGTTGGGAGGAGCGTGTAGAAAGATCAGAGGAGAATGTAGAGAGATGGGTAGAGCCTAAGGTAAGCTCATTGAGCAAACAATTTGGAAACGCGGTGGCAAACATGCTCGGGTTTTTGGATTGGAAGATGAAGGTCAAAGAGGAATTGAGCAAGAACGTGAAGAGCTTAAATGGCTCGGTAGAGCATGTAAATAGCTCGGTTAGTATGTTGGTAGCTCGACTAAGAGCCCGAGTAGCTTAGTGGATAGTCCAGATAATTTAGATAACCTTGATAGCTTAGTGGAGTGAGTAGACAACTCAAAAGGAACTCGATTTATTGGTGTGAAGTTGGCGTGGTTCGTTATTTCGAAAGGAGAACAATATACTGGTAAGTACCAAAGTACAAGAAGCTCAAAAACCAAAAGTAGAAGCTAAAAAACTAACAATATTAGCAATTTTATTTTGATGTAATTATTAAATACAATTGTTGGAGTTCACTATTTTTTTTGTAGACAGTAAAATTTGAATTGGTGGATCAATATGTATATCTACTGGATATACACCAATTTCCTTTTACCTTTAACAAATTCCAAACACAATGTTTTAACAAGTACTAAAATTATCTCATTGATTCAAAAACATTACATAAACAACTTCAACATTTACAACACATCATGGGGTTGTCAACATAATTGATATTACATTTATATTAATGACACATACCACAACCATCATCCCATAATAGCAAATGGATTTTACACTCAACCTCCTCAATCCCGGCACCATGAGAACACACACTACCATTTTGCATCCTCCAACCATTGCATGTGCAAGACGAACAAGAATGAGTAAGACATACCCTAGCTAAACAATCGACAATCAAGAAGACAACATTTCCTTTCAAAATTTGTAAAAGAACAATCTCTTAAAAGGAGTGAATTAAACTCGTAAGTTGTAACACCCTTAACGGAGTGCCACTTGAAAATAATAAAATCCAAAATTTACGCCAAATTTTTTTTCTTTCATTTAAATGTCGTCGCTTATAACGTTTATATAAAATCGCGGAAGCAAACAAAACATCAAATGTCCGAACGTATTACAATATAAAATTCAAAACTTATAATTATTAAAATCCATTATTCAGAAATATAAAAATACTTTAAACATAATAAAATTCCCAACAGTTAATCCCATATTTCTCGCCGCACTACTCCTATCCTGTCTTATCTGCAACGCCATCTACTCTCGTACAAGTACGATCATTGCAGGTGGAACCACAACCACAAAAGGAAGGGTGAGTAACTAAGAGCATAACATAGTATAGACTGAATTCTATTGTCGCTTTGTCAAAGGTTATGCCTCCATCGCCAGTGCTCTCACTGACCTCCTTAAAAGTGACAATTTCTTTTGGCAAGATAATGCCTTACAAGCCTTCCAACATTTGAAAGAGGCACTGACGAATGCTCCTGTTTTGTCATTGCCTCATTTTGATCACATGTTCATAGTTTAAACTGATGCCTCCGGTTCAGGCATGAGGGTTGTTCTCTCTCAAAACGGACATCCCATCGCATATTTCAGTAAACAGTTTTGCCCGAAGCTACAAAACTCATCCACTTATCTTAGGGAACTCTGTGCAGTTACCTCAGTTGTACAAAAGTGGCGACAATACTTACTTGGCCGAAGATTCATTATCCAAACAGATCAGAAATCAATTAAAGAGTTGCTTTCCTAAACGGATCTTACTCCAGATCAACAACATTACCTCTACAAGTTGTTGGGCTACGACTTTGAAATACAATATCGCCCAGGGAAGTCTAATTCAGCAACATATGCTTTATCCAGGCTTTAGTCACAACAGGAGTACTATCTTCTCATTTTATTCATTCCTCAATTGGATTTTATATTTGATCTAAAGCAGTATTTATCCACCAATGTCGAGTTCCTTTCACTGAAGCAGCGAATCACAACAAATCCTGTTAACTTTCCTCTATATTCTTTGACAATGGGTTGATCATGTTCAAACAACGCATCTGGATTCCTCCATCATGCCCTTTCATCCCCACTCTCTTACATGAGTATCATTCTACACCTTTGGCAGGACACCCTAGCGTAGCACGCACCTTTAGGAAGTTAGTAGCTAACTTCTTTTAGGACAAAATGTGTCAAGACATCCACACATTTGTCACCCAATGTGAAATCTGTCAACAAAATAAGATCCCAGCTCAAAAACCTGCAAGACTACCTCAACCAATTCCTCCACCTACCATATGTTGGGAGGATTTATCCCTAGATTTCATTGTGGGCCTTCCTCCATACCAAGGCAATTCTATAATATTGGTTGTTGTCGACAGGTTCTCAAAGGTTGCATACTTTGGCATGTTACCTAGGTCTTTCTTAGCCTCCAAAGTGGTAGACCTATTCGTGCACACGATCTGCAAATTGCACGACCTTCCCAAGAGCTTAATTTTTTATCGGGACCCTATGTTTCTTAACGAGTTTTGGCGGGAGCTCTTCTGATTAAGTGGTACCAAGTTGCGGATGTCCACAACTTACCATCCTCAGTCCGATGGCCAAATTGAGGTGGTTAACAAGGTCCAACAATATCTTCACTGCTTCATTCATCACAGGCCATCATTATGGGGCAAATTTCTTTCATAGGCCGAATAGTGCTTAAACATCACTATTAACACTTCTATCAAGATGACCTCATTTGAAGTCGTGTATGGACATCCCCCACCATCTATTCCCCAAGGTCTTTCTTCTAACACTTCAAACGCTATTGTTCAATTTGAATTGCAATCTAGAGTTGGCACCATCCATAAACTCAACAACAACCTCCAAAAGGCATAAGCAAATATTAAGGGATGGGCAGACACCAACCGTCGCGATCTCCAATTCCAACCTGGAGATTGGGTTTATGTTTGTCTTTGCCCTCACCGTCAAGTTTCAGTTGTTGTTCATTACCAGGGCAAGTTATAGAAACGATTTTTTGGTCCCTTCCAGGTCTTGGAACGAATTGGGCAAGTTGCTTACAAATTAGAGTTTCCTTCAACTGCCAAAATCCACAATGTCTTTCACGTCAGCTTTCTCAGACCAAACAAGGGAAATCCCCCGACAACAGCTTCAAAACTTCCCTTAGAATTCAATGATAATTAACCCATATTGGAACCCATAGCTATTCTAAAAACTAAGCCAGATTCTGACTTAGTCTTGGTGCAATAGAGGGGTCTTCCACCAGAAGATGCTACGAAGATGCTACGTAGGAACCATAGGGAGTTATGGAAGAGCAATTCCACCTTGAGGACAAGGTGCTTCTCCATCCGAAGGGAGATGAAAGAATCATGGGGCCTTTGCAGTACTCTAATCCTATTGACTATGCACAAGGTAAGCACATGTATTATTCGAGATGTTAAATACAACCCAAGTAATGCTCCAGATGCTTCTATTAATGGTCCTAAAAGGGTTATCCATCAGTCAATTTATGTTAGGGATTTTGTTACTAAGTGACATGTCACCCTTACTTAAAAAGGAGGAAAACGTTATACCCATGTGAAGAAATATTAATTATAAAGAGTAGTGCTTGTACAAAACACATCTTGTTAAGCAATGAAACAATAAAAATAATTATTACGTATTCTCTCCTTATATTCTTATGCTCTAGATTATTCCATTCTCTATTTTTTCTTACATAGGACTAAAGAGATAAAGATGTGTTGGAGTGTTTGCAGTGAATGTAAGCAGTAATAGAAAAGCTCGTGACAAGTGTTTAGTGCTTAATGTTCTTAATCTGATAATACATCACCAACAGCAGCTTCTTTAACAATATTAGAAAGGTACACAACACCATTTTCACCTAAGAACTGCGTGAATAGTGTTTAAAAATATTAGTTGTATAAGATGAATAAAGAAAGAGAAACGATTTAAAGTAAAAATAACTGCTTAAAGAAATCTTTTATTTCATTAAAAATAATTTTCATACAGTATCACGACAAATTCCCATTCGTGAAAGATAATATATTTGCAAATATAGATGGAGTTGGATGGTAATAATCATCTATCAAAATTTGGAGATACATTAACTACACTCAGACCCAAAGCCATATGAAGAACAAATACCACGTCTAATATGGATAATTTTCATAGATGTTAGAATCCAATTACAATCCCTATAATTTGAAGGTAAAACAACTCAAGTAATAAAAAAAATTGAATTAATGACATTAACTTCGAATTTCTCCAAATCGTGTACAAACAACAAAATCTCACAGAAATCCTCGTCATGGAAGCATATGGGAACGAAACAAGAGGGGGTAAGTGCAACAAAACCCACTGCTCCAACACTGTAGGAAAACAAACACAGAACTTAGATGTGTGCGGTAAAACCCCATTGAAACCCCAATATGAAGACTCCAAATGATCATATTTTCTTTATTTTTTTCTTCTATTTTTAAGGGCTAAAATAAATAATGATATCAGATTATCTTACTATAGAAAAGATACTTGAAAAGAAAATTGAAATAATAACAACAGTTAAATTCAACGTAGACTAACCACAGAAAGCAATGGTCCCTGCTTAAATTTTCCGTGAAATGAAAACGTGATTGGCTTCGGACTGTCTCCAGGCCCTCTTATAAATCCACTAAAGCACATAATTGGAAGGGAAAACAATGTCAAATGACATAAAATCCAGCATTAAATTAATGAATAATAACAGAGATCAGTAATTGAACCATTTTCAATTCAACCATGAACTCACATTAAAGATGTAGATATAAGAGGTGTCCTTCTTGTATCATATATGGCTATCAGTCCCCTGTACATGTCATCTCCACCTTTAAAAGAAATAGCCAATCGCTCCCCCGAATTATCCCATGCTATCTTTTCAATTCCCTGACTGAATGAAATGATATAAGATAACCAAAGGCCACAAACCAAACATGATAACCAAACATGACATGACATAATTCACATCCTATCAAAATATGGTTTGGGCAGGGTAGATGTATGCCACCCTGCTTTTATAAGCAAAGACTGTCACTACAATTTGAGCCATGACATCCAGGTGACAGACAGTCTTAAGAGCTGGTTCAGAAGGAATTTAATATAATGACGAGACTTTAGGAACACATAAAGGAATTATTCAACACAAAAACATAAATTCATCTTTACCTTCCTGTCAATGATAGTATTTCCGGCAAATCAACAGGTAACAGATGAGCATCTGGAAAGTCACGGATAAGAAATTATCAATATATGACATTTCATAAAGAAAAAACAAATACCAAATTAATTTGAAAAATTGTACATCAGGAATGCTATAACAAGCACATACATTAATATTAATATTAAAAATGAATTGAGGTTAAGACTAAGACTTCAAAACACAGGGTCGTAAGTGCTCAAAATTTGATTGCATGCTTCTATTGCTTCTATCAATCACTTTTCCCTTTTCCATCCAACTCACAAATTTTATTACGGGAAAAGATTGGTACTGTTTGTCACGGTCTTTGTTGTCAGCCTTTTTATGGCAGTGTCTCACTATAAATAGACTTTATAGGTCAGAGACTGTAACACATTTATCCCAGATATCTTTAATAGATTCCGTTTCCCTGTCTGACTTTTCCCTTTTCAATTTAGTTCCTATATTTCAATGCCACACTTTCATTTGTCCAGTATTAATATAGCCAAGATACAAAAAGTCAAAAACAATAAACTTAACATATCTTTAAACAAAAATGGTCAGATACCTAATGAGGGAGGCTTTGATGCAAAGTGAACAGATCCCAAAGTCGACGATTCAGAAAATGCAAGAAGTATCATGCGCCCATCTGGATCCCATGTTGCTCCCTGATAACACGTCATTGAAAGTAGAAACTAAATAAATGAGCATTATGTGATAGCTATCACAAGAATAAAACTGAATTGTACATAAATGCTAAGTTCTACCACCGAATCTTTTTTTTCATAGATATTGTTGCCCTCAAGATATATGAACACTAATAACTCCTAGTCTCAACAGAAGGTAAAGTATGAGTAATTATAGTACGTATTAAGTAAAATACACAGCTTTTCTTCTACAAGAATATGACTGATGGAACATGTCTATTATATGTTCATCTCACTTGTAATTAAGGAGCTGTTTTGATGGCTCATTATAAAGGTTCTGGTAGAACAGAGGGCAAAATCGAGGTGCAGTGTGCAGGTTATTTAGTCTTAGAGTGTTTGGCTGGAGCCAAATTTTCCCAATTTTATGGGTGTGACTATGGCCCTAAGCTTTCTTTTGGCATAAAATTAGGTTTACGCTTCTTTTCAGTGTTCTACTGATGGTTTATTGAAGGGAGTCACTGTTATTTCTGATTTGTGGAGTTATCAAAAACAGGGAAAAATATGTCAATTCTTTTTTGCTCCAAAGTAGGGCTAGATTGCAATTAGCAATAAAGATTTTCCTTTTTGCCTCTATATTAATTCAGCTCCTTAAACACGTAAATAATCCTTGATCTCTTCTATGGTTTCTTCTAAGATATTCCATCATCCTACCGTGGACATTCTTTCTTGATAATAAATTAATCTTTTATTACGAAAGCAACATTGCCCATCACCCTAAAATAAAAAGGTATGTTATAGCTCTTACATTTAAGCATAACTAAATTTTTACACTGAATACTATTGAAGATAATTCTATTTATACTATCAACATATTGTCAAACATATCAATGCACTGTTAAGGACTAAATGCCACTTGCTATAAAGTCATCTTTGAGCACCAAAATATGAATGTAAATTTCATATACCTTGACAAAACCACTTGTTGATGACCATTGTTCTGATGTCCACGTGTTTGTCTCCCAAAGATAAAAGGTTCCATCACTAAACGAGAAAAATAATGATGAGGGTGTGAATCATAAACAGTGCATGTTGAATAAATAATCATCTTTGACATTTTTGCATTACAATTTTGAGGCAAAGAAGTAATCTCCAGTAGGTGACCACTTCAGCATTGATATGCCTCCCAATCCCCGTCGAATGGGTGTCCCTACACCTATATTAGAGACAACCACTAGAGCTTAAAATTTTTTTATATGACAATCTAAATTGTTGTGGTCTCATAGCCAATCCAAAATTTAAGTAAAGGGTTGTTTTATGCCTTTATGATAGCCAACGTAAAACATTTTGATATCCTGGGCATAAATTACTCATGACAGAGGAAATTGTTAAAAGAGATTTAATGGTAACTAATATATCTTAGACTTTGATTTCTAACTGAGCCCAACAACACCATTTGACATAAGAATGGACCTCAGCTAGTGAGATAAGATAGTCATCATCACCGTTGCTGATGAACAACAAAATGCCAATCTAGATATAAACACAGTCCTCACCCACCATGCTCGAAACTATCAATCTAAGAATTCAGAATCAACATAGCATACATAAGTAGGGACACAGAACTTTGATTGATTCTTCTTTAGCACAAAAAAGTTGGGAAGGGAGGCCATTCCAAGACAAGTCACACCACAAGCCTCAATAGGGCTTACAGTGCCACTTAAACTTTCATATGACCTTGTGAACAAATTACCAGTAATCAATGGTAAGAATGGGACTAAGGACCTTTAGAGTTGATGTAATTTTATCCTACCAATTGAGCCTATCTTCATGGACAACATTGATCAATTGGTAAGATCAAATTACATCCACTGAAAAGTTTAGTTCACGCTAGAAAATTAAATTTAAGAGTTAAAAAGGGTGTATTCCTCCATATTTAAACAACCTTGGTCTATGGTCCATCAGATTCTATCTTCCGTATGTTATTGTGTTTGTTCAGTTTATCAGTCTAGGTTGTAAACATATGCAATTTAGGGTACTTTTAGTATCCCCTCCAAAATTGAGGGAGAACAACTCAGGCAGAAAAATAAAAAAGAAAAATCCAGAATGATTTTTAAAGGTATTGGGCATATTAGTAACATCAGTGAATGGCAATAATGTTTAAAAGTAAAGTGCAAGACACTTAAGGAAGCAAAGATCTTCATCATACCTTGAGCAAAATCCCACACTGTGAATGAGGAGCTTTCATATGAACCAGATGCTAAGTATGTAAACATAGGTTAAGAAAAGTATGGTTGAGTACATACAATTTAAAAAAAAAAAGAATACATATCGTCTTGCACTGGGAAACACATAAAAGAGCCCAAAAATAAGGACTTTTAAAATTTATAAGGATATCTTCCATCCGGGCTCCAAGTGAGAGCACTAACATGCTCATCGTATGGACTACGAAGAAAATCAACCAGAATATACCGATTTCCCGAGCTTCTAGACAAACTTCCTAAAAAGGAAGCAGCACCAGATCTAACAGATGGAGCATTTCCAGGATAAGAAGCAGCCCAGATGCAAATTCCACCCCTGCAACAGTAAACCCAATTCCAGTAAACAAGAAAAGCATACTCCAGAACAATTGACGTTGCATTCACCATAACAACCACACAGAGACAAAACCTCACTTGCAACCCACAGCAAGCATTTTCCCACCATTGGGCCTCCAATCCAGCACCCTAACGTGTCTCTGTGACTCATTCGCCAAAATGCTCGGATCCTTCCCCTCTATTCACAATGTCAGAATATCAATCAGCAGTTACTAAACAAAAATAACAATAACTAAGATCTTGTTTGGATAAACTTTTCCATTAATCACTAATAGAAGAAAAAAAAAAGATAAAATGAAATAAGCTTCTCCCACATGTCAAATTACTGAAGATCCACGGTATAGATTATCAAAAAGCTTATTTTAATTTGTGAATTAGCTAATTTTAACTTGTAGGAATAACCTGTGCTTGTTTTATCTTCTTATTTTCTTCTACTGATAATTTTATCCAAAAAAGACCTAAACAAGCTACTAATAACACGTCTCGTGATCATAACAAGTTAAGTACCAGACTCTTGGTAATCACGAACGAAAACTTGTGTAGGGGCTGAAATGAAAGCAATTATATGCTTATTAGGGTGCCAGCTTACTCCTTGGAGATCAACCTCCGGCAACAAATGCACCTGGCCCAACAATTAACATTCAAATAACACCACACTATGAACCCACGTTAAATCACACCATAATGCAAAGAGTGAGACGAATCAAGCACAGCATACATCGTTAGGGTAAAAGAGGCGTCCGAGATAGGTGTTCACGAGCCCTTGCAAGAGTGCCACCGGACCTTTCCTCTGAATGTTTTCTCCAGCGGCGTTCGCCGTCGTCGTTGCTCCTTCCTGATCGGAAGCCTCGCTCTCCAGAGAGTGAAAGGGAACGGGACTGAACACCGATCCCTAATATAGAAATAGGAAATGGTGATAATGAATTAAATGCGGAAACAACATCGAGAAGAAGAAAATCGAAGGAATTGGGAAACGTGTATGATGCGATTAGCGACCAGGATTTTTCCGTAGGTTTGGTTGGCTTGATCATCGGACAGAGCTTCCACTGTGACTGCAGAAGAAAATTTCAGTTAGAGAAGCGAAGCAATAGGAAGTGAGAGAGTGAGAGTTAGAGAGAGAGAGAGAGAGAGAGTTACTCAGGTCACGATTGAGTTCGCAGAGAGTGAGTGAACCCGGAGGAGGAAAGGAAGCCATTTTTGGTTCCCGTTAGAGAGAAAGTAGGGTTATAGCTTTGATTCACCTTGTTTTCCCGCTTTCTTCTTCACTTAGTATCATATACAATAAATAATTGTATTAATTTTCAATTAAGTATTAAAAACTTCATTTTTATTATTAGAAGGTTGCTCTCTCCACCACCACCGATACTCCCTGCACCTCCCCATAAAATTTGTAATGACAAAATCACCTTTAAAATTTTAACTTTTTACTTTAACTTTAAAACCCTAAATAATTATTCTCTCATTCAGTCGCACCCCCCACTCTGTCTCACTCTCTTCCCACATCCGTCTCTCACTCTCTTCCCACATCCTTCTCTCACTCTCTTCCCACATCCTTCTCTCACTCTCTTCCCGCATCCTTCTCACACTCTCGTGAGATCTGTTTGGTGTCGTCGGAGAGCCGTTGGTGGTGCGGTGGCGTGGGTGTTCGTGTTGTGGTGGTGGTGGTACGTCGGTGACATCTTTCTATACGTTGAAGGATGTCACCTCCGTTGAAGGATGTCACCTCCGTTGAAGGATGTCACGAAATGAAAAGGGTGGTGATACATGGAAGAGTTACGTATATAGTGGAGGAAAAGAAAAATATTATAGAAGAGAGTACGTGTAGAAGGTTGACGTGAGTGAGGAAGGGGAAAAGAAAAATAGAAGAGAAGGTGTGCTTGTGGTTGACGTAAATAAGAGAGTGGAGGGTGAGTGGAATTGAAAAGTCAAACAAAACAATTGGATGAAAGTATACAACGTAAATGTGAGGAGTGAAGAGAAAATAAAGTGACATGTGTGTGTTAGTTACGTAAAAGGAGAAAAGGAAGGAGAAAGAAAAAGTGAAAAGTGAGAGATGTGTGTTTGAAAAGTCAAAAGTGGAAGAAAGAGTGGAAGTAAGTGTGTGATAAGTTAAAAGGGGAGGAAGGAGAGAGAAGGGTGAAATGAAATAAAATAGTGAGTAAGTGTGGTGAGGCCGTGAGCTTTGAAAGGAAGAGAGAGAAGAGTGAAATGGAAAATTGTAGTGTAGGTATGTGAAGTGAGTTACGTAAATAGGTGCAAGGGAGAAGAAGGAATTGAGAAATGAAATGTGAGAAAGTGATCTTGAAAAGAGGTGTGGTGTCCATGGCTTTTGTGGAAAAATGATGAGTGAGTGAAAGTTGTGTTTTAATTGAAAACAAACGAGAAAGAGAGGGAGGAAGAGAATGGTCACGTAGAAGTAGGAAAAAAAAAAGAGAAAGAGAACTTTTAGTGAGAAATGAGTAATTCAAGTGGGGTCCACGTGTGAGAAAAATATGGTTTTTGTTTTAAAGTTAAAAAATTTAATAGGATCCACTTTAATTAATAGATTTAAGAGAGGGAGTGTAATTAAAATAAAGAGGGGTACATTAAAAAGTGAGTTTTAATATGAGTTGTGATTTTAGTAAAAGCGCAGGTGCATTAGAAAATATTGGTTCAAGTGGTAGAGTTGTGAAATTAATAATTTCACGGGTGCGTAAGTAAAAAAATAATTAAATTAAGTTATTTAATAATTTATGAATTTTTAATTAAATTGTTGGTCAAGGAATTTGGTTAACTTTGTATATGATGGTGATCTGTGTATGGTTGTGATGGTGAAGTTGTGAGAGCATGTGTTCTATCATTTGCTTAGAATTTTTGTCGAATCGATGGTGTTCGTATTGTGATACGATAATGTGTTGAGTTTTCTGCGGAGATTGAGATTCAAGTGTCACCCTATCCTCGTGCGCGAGGACTAGAGAGGGTTGGATGTCTCACCCAATGACTTCAGCTCGTGTGAGTATAGTGCTCGGTGGGTGTGCCTAACTGAAATTTTTACTCGTAATTCTTTGACGAGTGGAGGAGATAGGTCTGAAGTTGCGATAGAAGACAACTTGAATCGTCCTGTTTTGCGAAACAGGTTTGGTACGACAAAATTCAAGGAAACAACAGAAGCTTGTGTAAATGATTTGAGTTGTGAGTTTAATATTGTGATGTATTGTAATGTTATGACTATGATAGTTTGGGTGGTGATGATCTGAGTTATGAGTGGAAGACTGAGACATGTTGTGATGTTATGAATATGTTAGTCTATACTGTGATATTATAACTATGTTAGTATGTTATGTGATGGTATGATGTTAAATCCTCCCAACATTTGAGAGAGAATAACCCTCATTCGTTAATGCCTCTTTCAAAACAGGAGCATTCGTTAATGCCTCTTTCAAATGTTGGAAGGCTTGTAAGGCACTATCTTGCCAAAAGAAATTGTCACGTTTAAGGAAGTCAGTGAGAGCATTGGCGATGGAGGCATAACCTTTGACAAAACGACAATAGAATTCAGTCAAACCCAAGAAGCCACGAAGAGACTTGATTGATGTGGGTGTTGGCCAATCAAGAACAGCTTAGATCTTACTAGGGTATGGACGCACACCTTTATTAGAGACTATGTGACCCAAGTAATGTTTGGACTCACTTCTGATTGAACATTTCTCCTTGGTGAAAGCTATTCTGGACTAGCAATTGAAAAGTTCAGATGGGAAATGTGTAAATCCAATGTTGGGCTATAGACAAGGATGTTATAAAAAATACAATGATGAATTGACGAAGACGTGGGCGAAAGAGGTCATTCATGGTGGCCTAAAATGTAGAAGGGGCATTGCACAACCCAAATGGCATGACTTTGAATTTGAAATGACCATTATGTGCGCGGAAGACAATTTTGTCACAATCGTGGGAAGCATCAAGATTTGGTGGAAACCCAAAAATAAATCCAACTTAGAAAACCAAGTGGCATTACCCAGTTCATCCAATAACTCATCAACGGTTGGAATTGGAAATTTCTCCTTTATAGTGACGACATTGAGGACGCGTAGTCAACGCAAAAACGCTAAGTCTCGTCTTTCTTCTTGACAAGGAGAACTTGAGAAGAAAAGGGACTTGTACTAGGCTTAATAAAGCCGAGTCAAGCATCTGTTGCACTTGTTGTTCAATTTCGTGCTTTTGGAAGTGGGGATAATAGTAGGGTCATACTAAAATTGGTGAAGTATTTGGATGTAGTGTAATACGGTGATCTGTGGGTCTTGAGGGTGGTAAGGTGGTTGGTGGTTGAAAAAGAGAGGAGTATTTGTGGAGGAGGGCTTGAAGGTGAAGGTGATCAGAGGTGAGAATATGTGTAATAGTGGTGGCGTTGGAAGGAGGGGGTGTGGTTGTGGTGGCAGAGTGAGAGTGTAAGGATGGTGAGCATGTAGGCTCGAGTGTGAGTTGGAAAAGAGCCTCAACACTATTTGTTTGTTGCAGTCTCTGTAATTGGTGAATAGAAATTGGGTTCAGAGTTGGGCTTGTTTCTCCTTTTAATTCCACCATTTTACCTTCCCACATGAATCTCATATAAGGGCCATTGTAGTCCATCACAAATGAGCTTACTTGAGTCAACCAATGAACCCCTAATACAATGTCAGTACCAGAAAATTCTAATGGATACAAATCAATGGACAATTTTAAAGAGGCCAAATGAAGTTGGGCCTTGGGACAAAAATTATAGCATGGAAGAAAATCACCGATACCGACCATTAGTCTTAAAGGAGTTTAAGTGGCCTCATTCTGGAGCGGAAGGAAATGACTCACCTAACTTTGTATGAAATTGTGTGTAGCTCCACTATCCACTAAAACTTGGACTTTGTACCCGTTAATCTCGTCAAATGTAGGGTGTGAGGGGTCCATTGACCCAAAAGTGCATGTAGACTAATGAGGGCCTGATTTGGGAGAATGGTCATCTATTACCCGTGGATCCAGGTCTGTTGGTGTATCTGGGTCATCATCTGGTTCGGTGGAGACTAGAAGGAGAAATTTAGACTTAAAATGATGCCCGCGCATATACTGTTCATCGTAGTTGTAGCATAAATTCTTCTCTCTCGTTGCCTGCATTTCTGTCTTTGTTAATCTTTTGATGGGTAGCTTATTGGGGGGTGTAAGTAAGAGCGGTGGCAGTGGTTTTGAGGAGGCAAGTGGTTATGTGTTTGTTGGTGGAGATGAGCGAGACAAGCGGTTGAATGAGGGGTTGCTAGAGTGTTTATCCTCATGGAGCTTGGCAAACGTTATAGCTTGGTTCAGGTTTGACAGTTGGAGGACCTTGACATCTCGATGAAGGTGGGTTTGAGGCCCAAAATAAAACAGCTCAGCTAAAAATTGGTGGGGTAACTAGAGATCCTATTAGAGAGTTTCTCAAACTCATAGAGGTAGTCTTGCAAGGAGTGAGTTTGTGAGAGCTTGCATAGGGTTGAGATAGGATCGTCAAATTTTGAGAGAACAAATTGGAGCTCGAGCGCTAGGAGGAAAGAGTCCCATGAAGTAAGTAACCCGTTGTTGTGCATCCACTGAAACCAGGCAAGGGCTTTTCCTTCAAGAGAAAGGGAAGCGAGCTGAATGCGTTGCCCAGGGGAGTTTGGTGGAAGGTGAAGAACTGATTGGCTTTGAAGATCCAGCCAAGGGGATCAATTCCATCAAAGGACGAAAGGTCCAATGTCATCGGTCGGTAAGGGGTGTTAAGAGGTTTAAGGGTGAGTGAGAGTTGGTTCTCAAGGTGGGATGTACAATTGTCAATGTGCATGAGGGTGTTGGAAAATGGAGGTGAATGGGTTTAGTGAGTCGGCCACGGATGGAGGGAGTAACATTCAACGAGAGCACCAAATTTAAAAGAAACAAAAATAGAGAATGTAATAATCTGGAAAGAAAACATGTCAGAGAAGAAGAATATTAGAAAAGAACATGTAATAATTCTTTTTATTGCTTCATCGCTTAAGAGAAGGTGTTCTATACTCTTTACAGCTAATATTCTTTCACATGGATATAACGATTTCCCCCTTTTTAAGTAAGGATGACACGTCATTTAGAACAAAATCTCTAAAATAAATTGACTAACAAATAACTTGTTAGGACGATCAATAGAAATATGTGGAGCATTACTTGAATTGTATTCAACATCTGGGATAGTAGTGGACTATACTCACCTTCTACATTGTCAATAAAATTAAAGTACTTACTTGGGTTGTATTCACCTTATGTATACTCAATAGGGATAGTAGTGTAAGGACAAATGATTCTTTCATCATAATCAGATCAATGATTAAAGCGATTTCCACAAGTCCGTCCTATGCTTATTTGTTGGTTCTCACGTTTTTGAAATAATTTAATTCAGACATAAAAGTAATCTGTTCATATTTGTCTTACCATGCATCTAGTTGAAAATGGTAATTATAAATATTGATAAAATAGTTTTAATAAATAACACGACAATTTATTACTTTTTTTTTCATTCCATAACATGAGAACTTGGCGCTACACCAGAATACCTTTTTTTTTTCATTTCGTAATGAAGAATAATGACAATGGCATCACAATGTTATGATTTAATTTTTGCGAATAAAGTTATATACCCTATCGTAAGAATAAAAATATATTTTATCCTTTTTCATTATCTGGCCACTATTTAGAATCAGTCACGAAAACTTATTTCATAATGTCAAAGACTTTCCCATCCGAGTCCTCAACAAATTTCGTGGAATATATTACTAAAATTTTTAACTTAAAAAAATTTGAATATACAACAAAAAAAAATTAATCCCAACTTTTTTTACGCTTAACATGTAAACATTGTTTAGGACATAACATATGGAATAGGTAATCATTTTCCTTGTTCAAATAACCACAAATATCAAATCCTTCCCTTCCAGCAAAACTAGCTTCAATTTAAAAGTTTTATTTTTAATTTTGTATTAGTTAAAAAAATCGGTCTAAACAGTAAAAATTCAAATGCACCGGCAAACAAAACTTAATCTGTTAATTTATTATTATAGGGTATTTGCTGATATATATATATATATATATATATATATATATATATATATATATATATATATATATATAGAGAGAGAGAGAGAGAGAGAGAGAGAGAGAGAGATTTAAGAGTACACGTGGCTCAGCCCTCGAAGCCCTTGAGCGGAGTTCGAATCACGACACCCAGAGGGAAGAAAGGCGCGCTGATTGTCTCTGCAGCCGCAGACGGCTCTAGTTCGCCGGCGGAAGCGCTTCCTCCGGCGGAGAGCGAGAAGGCGAGTGGCGTGAGTGTGGAGAAGCTTCCTTTGGAGTCAAAGGTGAAGAGAGAGAGGAGCAGAAGCTGAGGATGAAGCTGGCGAAGAAGATAAGGTTGCGAAGGAAAACGCTTCTTCGGAAGCGCAAGTTGAGGAAAAAGGGTAGATGGCCACCTTCAAAGATGACGAAATTGAAGAATGTATGATAATCTATGAAAACTATTACTTTAATTTCAATTTGCTTTATGTAGGTTTAAACTTGTTCTCATTTTATTTTCACTGTAATTGTTTTGCTATCCAGCGTGTATTTTGACAAATTTATTAATTTCCAATGAAGCGTGTTTTGTCTGTTTAGCTTTCCACAATTCGGTGAAATAGGGATTTGATTTGGAAAATATGAAAATTGAAATGAGTTTCTTTTCAAAACTTTAATTTATTTTATTAATTATACTTAAATTTATTTATCTTATTAAATTTATTTAACGTGTTTTTTAATTAATATTAAAATAAAAATGTGTCAAATAATAAAAATGTTATAATAAAATATTTTTGAAGGATGTCACGTATCAGATTCTTTTTGAATTTTTTAAATATTTTTTAATTATTTTTATTTTTTACTTTTTTTATATTTATTTTGAAAAATAAAAAAAATTGTCTTATCAAGTTGACATTAACGTGACAATGGTAGTATAATATGACACTGACAATATCATATGTTATTACATTTGCCTCAATTTGATCATATATTTTTATTTTGTTTATTTTGTCTCAATTTGGATCGTGTATTTTTATTTGGCTCAATTTAGTTTTAATTTTTTTTAAAACTAAACAATTTTGTTTCTTTCCAAATTCAAACAAAATTTAATTTGTATATAAATCTTTACAAATTTTTTCATACAAATTGATATATTTTTTATTAGAAAAATAAAAAAATTACGAACTAACATACGATACATTTTTATTTATGTAGTACTAACGAAAACAATTTAATTACATTACAATTTTCAAAATAAAAACTAAACTGAGACAAATAAAAATAAGCAAACTCATTTAAAAATTTTCTACAATATTAAACAACAAATAAAATCATTTAAGCTAAATAATATGAATGAGCAAATTATAAATATTAACATTTCAATAATGAATATTTTTGTGAAGGTGATCTACACCATAATAATAATAATTATTATTATAATAATAATAATAATAATAGTAATAATAATAATTAGTAGTAGTAGTTAGTGTCTCACTATACTTGAATCCTAAAGGATGTTGGGCATTTCAACCTATACCTCAAAGGGTTTCACTTAGCACTTCCAAAATTTTCTGACATACCCGTAATGTTCCTCTTTAAAACGTGATTAATTTTAATAAAACAAGAAGAATCTTTTGACTAGATTCTTTGACCCAACATTCTCGTCCTTCATTAAAATATCTCGCATTTTTGTTTGTTGGATTTCAACCTTCGAAGCTCTCTCTGCCTTTCTTCATCTTTCTCCCTTCTTCTTCGCTCTCTCCATCTTACTCCAGAAAGATCCACATATCACGTTCTGCTGCTTATTGGGTGGTGAATTTGTTCAACTTTTTCCTTCATTAAGCTCTTGAAGGTTGGTGCATTGTAAATCCTTCCTTGTTTAATTTTTTTTTCCATTAGAACATGATTCTAAATATAGAAATAAGTTGGATATGTATTAAGATTTGTATATAGAAACTGTTTTGGACGAGAGAAAGGAGAGGGATTAGAAAATTGTGTGTTGTTTTGAGAAATCAGATTTGGAAATGTGAGAAGGGAGAATTTGTGCGATCCAGAAAATAATGATTTTAAAATAAAGTAGTTTTGAGACTTTGGGTTTTTGTTCGGAAATTAGCGTTCTTGAGTGTATATTTTGTTAGAACATAATTTTTTATGTTATTTCTTTATTTTTATATTTTTGCCTAGGGACAAAAGGGTCTTTTACCTTTATTTACTTGGTGTAGAAACTAATTAAGGGGTGATTTGTTGTTTAGAAACCCTATAAACTCTAAATCAAAGAGAGAAAACAGAGGAAGATAGGAGATTGACATTTTGGGAGAAGAAGAGATAGAGCGACGATAAACTCTTAGTGTCAAGGAAGATTGATGATGTTTTAGGGTTATAGAGAAAACCTTATAATTGGTCAAGGTATGAGAAAATTTACCTTTCTTTGTTTATGGTTGTATGTTATATGTGTTGTTGATTATCTTGATTGGTAATCCTTGTTTTGATACATGTGTATATGATTATGATTATCTGTGGTTATTGTTGGGTAAGAGTTTGTGTATGAATGTGAGTAGGGTTTATGTAATATCTGTGATGAATTTTCTCTATGAATGTATTATGTATATTTTGTTGGGTTATCCCAACAAAGGGTTTGATGTTAAGGGAGAACAAAATTATGATGCTTAAGGGTTTCCATACAAATATATGTTGTAAGTATTGGGTTATTGGCCTCCCTTCCTATGTGGAGAATAGGTCAAATAATGTGGACCATTATGTCTCAATTTGTTTTAGTGGAGATGGGTTAGATTAGTAAGACACATTAGAGTCATTTGAAGAGAGGAAAAAATCAAGTGAGAGAGAAAGGAAGAGAAGGAGTCATTCTCTGTATAACATAAAACATGCACTGGTGTTTTCGTCGTTGTGAAGTTGTGCACCGTTGGATCTAGCTGGGTTTTGGATAGTGAGTTTCAGACGTATGGTTATTCATTCTGACCGTTCGGATCGTCAATCCAATGTCTAGTTTGGGAGAAAACAACCTCGCATCAGTAGCTCTGTTTTCAAGAATTTTCATCTTCTTGGTTCTCATCTGTAAACAGTATCCTTAGTTAGTTTGGCTGATTGAAAACCCTATTTGGTGTTTTTTATCGGAGACTCTCTTGCACCCTATTATTGGGGGTATAACATGTCAATGATTGGATCTTGATGATTCAAGTAATGTATTATACGTGTTTGAGTATGTTTACATGGGTATGTGATGCTTGAATGCATGTATGATGTGTCAACTATGTTTCCACATGATCTAGGGTTGATGTATGTATGTTTGAATGCTTGAATCATGTCCAAGATGTGTTTCAATTCGACAATAATTGATTATCATTAGTTATAATCGATTATCTATGCATTGATTTTGAGTGTGGTTTCGGGAATAATCGATTATTTGGGATAATAATCGATTAACCCTTCCCGCGTCATGTTTCCGGGTAAATTTCACTGAGACAATCGATTATCTTAAGTGATAATTGATTATCACAATGCATTTTGGTGAAAAATGGCGAATTTGATGAAGAATGGACGTGAACCAAGCCTAAGGAGCTATGGAACATGATGATAATCAGAGATTGAGGTTAGTGGTTATCTTTAGGGTCAGTTTGACTTGTGGTTGATAGTGGAGCATGAGTAAGTGTTGAGATGTACTTGAGTATGTGATTGATGAGCATGAGAGTGGAAGATAAGTCTACTTGTTGTACCTCCTAGTTCTATATGTGGATAGGTGCTTCCTTTTGCCTTATGTGCATTGGAAGGAGATGATCAATAAGGAGGCTAGAAATGTCCTATATGGGAGGCTACAGGTGGGTTGTAGGAACAACTACAATCTGTGAGGTAGGGTAGAGGAATGAGATAAAGTTTTTCCACTATGGTTATTAGTAGCTTACCCCATAGATTGTGTTTGAGAATAAATTATAGACGATGATCGTATAACGTGTTATACGTGAACAAACAATGTTATAGATGTTCCAGAGGCGTGATTGACTCGAGAGAGGATAACCTTGAGATTCATTTAAAGCTATTTTGTGTTACAAGTTAAGACAATATAATTGGAGTATTTCCTTCATTATTTTATTACTCGAAATAATGTAATTGGATAAGGTTTTCTTTAAGTACATTTTTGCGCTATGATAAATTCTGAATTTTACCAATTTTTTTAATAACACATGATATCACAGAAAATAGGATGTTATAGAATCGGATTTCGAGATCCGATAAAGGGAGAATCGATTTTCAAGATCCGAATTCTCCCTTTCGGATTTTCATATCCGATGCATACGTTTTCATATCAGTTTTTAATTTTCCATAAATTTGTCATATCAATTTGAAATAAATTAATTTTTTTATTAAATTTAATAAATTCATGCAAATTATTCTGACATTATAAATATCTAATTAAACATTTATAAATTCATACAAATTTTTTTAAAAAAATGAAAAACTAATATAATAATTAAAAAACTAATATAATTAAACGGTTAAAAAAAATATTCTAAAACATGAATCGGATATGGAATTCCGAAAATCACAACATCGAATATCAATATCCAATTATTCTTTTATCGAATTTTGACATCTGATGTTGTGATTTTCAGATTTCAATATCAGATTCATGTTTTTGAAGGTTTTACTTTTCTTCGAATGTTGACATCTGATGTGCCCTCTATCGCATATCGAAATCCAATAAAGGAAAATCGAATTTTATTATAAATCCATGCACTTTTTCTGACGTGAGCAGCTCCAATGCCAACCACCAACACAACACCACCCCTCAAACCACCACCTATAGCTACCTCGAACACGAACAACCTCAACAAAAATCTCTCTCAATCACTCTGAAGGACCACACTGAACCAAGCAAGACAAAGAAATGATATGGGGGTGTAGGCAGAGTTTCGTGAAGACTGAAGTATATATTCAACACTGTTTCAATCAATGCAATGCTGCTTCAATCAATGGACTGAATTCCTCAACGATTTCGATCAAAAAATTTTAATGCACAACCATCTCATTAATTAGGAGGGCATTTGTGAAAATTTGGGACGTAGGGTAAAACCCTTGAAGGTGTAGAGTGAAATGCCCGAGAATGTTTGATTCTATTATGGCAATAACGATGGTTTGGGCCCATTTGCATTCGAATTTTGAAATCGATGGTGGCCCCCCTTCTAAATTATAAAGAGTATTTCATCTTTCACTTCCAACATTCTCATCCTGCACCTCCAATCTCTTAAAATACCCCTAATTAAAGAGATAATTATCCATTAATTATTTGTTTATTGACAAATTCTATATAACATTGAAACCCTCCACTCGCATTTCCCCTGTCAGCAAATGCACCCTGCACCCCATTTCTCTACACCCCATTTCCTTTCACCCCATTCCATTTCCTTTATTTTCATTAAGTGTATTCCAATTTACAGTGAGGAGAGGGTCTTTACGTTTTTACTTTTCTATTTTGGTGTCAAATCTTCTTCTCTTGTGTATTTTGCATTTCAGTAGGTTAGATAAAAGTAGGTAGATTATATAAGATGGAAGGACCGGAGCATAAAGGAGTGAAGAGACAAAAGGGCAGACAGACAGAAACAGAAACAGGTTGTTGAGAATTGGAGGTGGTGCTTCGAGGGAGGCAGGCTTGGCGTTTGGAGGTGGTGAAAAAACAATACAGGTATGAAGATATATACCTCGGATATGAAAATCCGAAAGAGGAGATTCGGATCTGGATACCCGATGCAGTCTTTGTCGGACGTCGACAGTCGATGGGAAAAAATTGTTTTTCGGTTGTCGACAATCGATGGGAATTTTTTTTTTGTCGCATTTGGAAATGCGATGCATATGTTTTTAAATTTATACTTCGCACCTCCAGATCTGATGGTGCTATGTATTGTTTCGGTTTTCAATTTCTGTGTATTTTTTTGCAGTGTGTTTTAAAGAAATGATTAGTAAAAATGGTCCAAAGTTGATAGAGAATTACATATGTTGTGAGGTTGCAATGATAATTTGGGACAGTGAGAGATGGATGGAGGGAATGGAGTGTAGTGATATGAGTGAAGAATGTGGGGGTGTTGTTTATGTTGGAAGGGTAGAAGAAGAAAAGATAATGAGAAGAAATTGTGAAAATGTAACATATTTGGGAGGTGGGGTAGGGGTAGTCTACTTTAGGTTCATGGCTGAGCAGAGCTTGTGAGAAAGATAAGAAAAGAGAAGAGAGAATTGTATAGCCAAAGACCAAGCCAACCCTTTACAGGCGCACACCAACTGTTTGAAACTTTTCTTTAATTTATATTCAATTTGTATAGATAAAAAAAAGGAACTTCAATCTTCATTATGACTAAAGTTAAATCACAGGCTTATTTACTTCCATCGTGCTGTGCGAGAGAAAGGAGGGCAAATGGTGGTACTGTGCGTGAGAAAGGAAAGCATACGTGAGGGGTTGAGAGAGAGTCAGCAAATGACATCCGACACACAAATTCTAAAACATATTTTAATTAAGGGCATCCTAAAACATTTTAATTAGGGGCTAAATAGATATTTTAGCAAAGTTTGGAGGTGCAGGATGAAAGGGGCTTTGGATGTGTTGGATGAAACACTCAATTATAAATTATAGTTATACAATAGCATATTTCTCTTTGCACCCCACAGTTTCCATTTGAACCCAGAATGATTAGAAGAACAAATTAATTACTCCATTTTGACCCCACGACCCTCCCCTCCTGCCTTGCCGCCTTCTTGCTGCCACGGGTTGTATCATGAATGGATGTAAGAAAAAGGTATTTTGGATTATGCAATTTAAAAATAATTCTTTTTGAAAAAAAACTGTATAATTGTGTTATTTAAAAGGTGTTTCTAAAGTATACAATTTAGAAGTAAAAATATAATTTGTGAATTGTTTAATTTAGATTCTTTTAATCAAAATATAAATTTTGAATTATACAATTTTAATTTTTTTTTCATGTAAAAAGGTACTTTTAAATTACACAATCTAAAAATAAAAAAGTTTCTGAATTTTACGGTTATATTAACTTTTTATCCATATAATTTGGAAGCTTTTCTTAACAAAAGTATAATTTAAAAATGGAAACATAACTCAGGTAATACAATATAATGAAAAAAAGTTAAAGGCAAAGTAAACATGATCATATTTATAAGATGTAGAAGAAAAATTATGGGAATGCAACAAGAAATCCCTCCATTTCAAACTAAAAAACCAATATGCTATGCATGTGGCCAGTGGTGGTGACATGGTTGGCGTTTTCCATCTTCAATTTTTTTAGTCAAATGTGAAATGAAAAGTTGGCACTCAGTCACAAGACCTAAAGAAAACATAGTTGACATGAGATATTGTCCAAAATTTTATTTCATTCTTAACATATTTGTACCTATTCTCTCTGTCATTCTCATGTTGTCTATTTTGAACAAAATAAAATTAGAGGCAAATCCAAAGCGAAGTAGAAATAGTAAACCCTAATGAGAAAAAAGTGGGCCAATCCATATATTTAGAATGAAAAAAAAGAATATGAGCAAAAGCACATAGAAAAGGGAGAGGAAGAGAAAAAAACCCTAAGAGAGAGAGGAAAAACATAACTGCTTTAACGGCCACCTCTATCCCTACCTCATCACACCTACTTGGCCATTCCTCCATCGCTCCTATTCTCCCTATACCTTTCCTATTTTCTGCTTCTTCCTTTTCCTCCATTTTCTTGGAAACCCAAAAGCAAAATAAAAAAATAAGAAACCCAAACAAAACATCAGGGAAGGGGAAAAGAAAAAGAAAATTCAGCTCAAACCATACAAAAGAACAAACAATATCCTCAAAAATTCTACCAACGTTGCTCTTTCCCTCAAACAAACGGTGCTTTCAGTGTCATATGTCCAATGTCACCACCTTAGAGATTATTCATTCGTTGATTCGTTGTTTCACAATTTGTTGAACTCTGGAAAACAATGCAATACAACATCTTCCCAATAATGCGTAGCTTCAACATCATTGACGGTTGCAAGGGAACTCAATTGTATACTATCAACCCCTCCGGCACCGGCACCGCCACCTGCAGTGGTATTGGCGATAAGCTTCTCCAACAACTTCACGATCACATTAAGACCCAAACCCTTAGAACCAAATCCAATCGGAACTTCATTTCTCCGAACACCACCCCACCTTCCGAGGTTGTTTTCTGTGAGGGCACCCTCCTCCCCTATGGCCTCCCCATGACAGAACTTCTTGAACCCAAAATTGAACCGTCCCTCGTCTCTCCCGATTTAGTGGAAACCCTCGCCGGTGCTTATCGTCGTGCCGAGGACTGCCCCCAGTTCGAGCGCACCGAGGTCTTCCTCCAGCAATGCACCATCTTTCGAAGCTTAGCAGACCCCAAGCTCTTCCGTCGCAGCCTTCGCGCCGCTCGGCAGCACGCCACTAGCGTGCATGCTAAGGTCGTGCTCGCCGCTTGGCTGCGCCACGAGCGCCGTGAGGACGAGCTCATCGGGTCGTCTTCCATGGACTGCAGAGGGAGGAACCTTGAGTGTCCCCGGGCAACCTTGGAGCCAGGCTATGACCCGGAGTCTGTGTTTGATCCTTGCCCATGCACGCGTGCACGTGCAGTGAATTCTGATGCTGATAGTGATGTTGGTTATAGTGCAATGGTGGCAGAGGATGATGACGACGATGAGCAACGCCCCACGTCCGAGGAAGAGGATGGTGACATGTCGTTCATTGTCGGTGAAGATGAAGTTAGGTGCAATAGGTTCAACATAGCCTCACTTTCAAGGCCCTTTAATACAATGTTGTGTGGTGAATTCGTAGAGTCAAAAAGGGAGCACATTAATTTTTCACAGAATGGTTTTTCTGTTGAGGCACTGAAAGCTGCTAAGGAGTTCAGTAGAAGTAAGAGGTTGACCCATTTGGAGCCTATGGCTGTGTTGGAGTTGTTGTCTTTTGCGAATCGTTTTTGTTGTGAAGAGATGAAGCATGCATGTGACGTACATTTGGCTTTGCTAGTTTGTGACCTGGAGGATGCGTTGTTGCTTATAGAGTATGGATTGGAGGAAACTGCATACCTTCTTGTTGCAGCTTGCTTGCAGGTGTTTCTCCGAGAGCTCCCATGTTCCATGCAGTGTTCGAGTTTTGTGAGGATGCTTTCTAGTCCAGAGGGTAGGGATAGGCTAGCCATGGCGGGACATGCGTCATTTATGTTGTATTACTTTTTGAGTCAGGTTGCGATGGAGGAAGAGATGAGATCTAACACAACTGTGATGTTGTTGGAGAGGTTAGTGGAGTGTGCAAAAGATGGTTGGGAGAAGCAACTTGCGTTTCACCAAATGGGCGTTGTTATGCTTGAGAGAAAAGAATACAAAGATGCACAGCATTGGTTTCAGTCAGCAGTGGAGGCAGGGCATGTTTATTCTACGGTGGGAGTTGCAAGGGCCAAATACAAGCGTGGCCACACGTATTCAGCATATAAGTTGATGAACTCACTTGTTTCTGAACATAAACCAGTTGGGTGGATGTATCAAGAAAGGTCTTTGTATTGTATGGGGAAGGAGAAACAAATGGACTTGCTATCAGCAACTGAGTTAGATCCAACTCTTTCATTTCCTTATAAATTTCGAGCTGTTTCTTTCTTGGAAGAGAACAGGATTGAATCTGCCATTGCAGAAATCAATAAAGTAATCGGTTTCAAGGTTTCTGCAGATTGCCTTGAACTGAGAGCTTGGTTCTTGATTGCCATGGAGGATTATGAAGGAGCCCTTAGAGATGTTCGGGCAATTTTGACGTTGGATCCAAATTATATGATGTTTTATGGCCATATGCATGGTGAGCACTTGATAGAACTTCTCAGTCCTGTTGTTCAACAGTGGTGCCAAGCTGATTGTTGGATGCAGTTGTATGATCGGTGGTCCTCTGTTGATGATATTGGTTCATTGGCTGTTGTACACCAAATGTTAGCAAATGATCCGGGGAAAAGTCTTTTACGTTTTCGACAATCTCTCCTTCTGCTACGGTGAGTGAAATCCCTAAACTGATTCAACTTATTCTAGCACTAGCCGTTTCTGACATAAATTCCAGTTTCTCTTCATATTTTTCTATGTACAAGAATTCTATGTGAATGAGTTGTCATAATTGGTTTGTTTTACTATTTAGTAGGTAGTGTCGATACTTGATTTTTATCAAGTTAAGATGGCTAATTTGTCTTTTATACATGGTTCATCAATCTTGCAGGTTAAATTGTCCAAAGGCTGCCATGCGTAGTTTGCGGATGGCTAGAAACCATTCTAATTCTGACCATGAAAGACTTGTGTATGAAGGTTGGATATTGTATGACACTGGTCATCGTGAAGAAGCATTAGCAAAGGCTGAGGAATCTATTTCAATTCAAAGATCATTTGAAGCTTACTTTCTCAAAGCATATGCATTAGCTGACTCAAATCTTGACTCAGAGTCTTCTAAGTATGTGATCCATCTCTTGGAGGAAGCTCTAAGGTGCCCTTCAGATGGTCTTCGGAAAGGGCAAGTGGGTGTCAAGCTTTTGGATTAAACATGTTATGTTGATTGATATCACTGTTGAAGTATATAATAATGTATTTATTATATTTTCGTTCTTATGAATATGTAGGCACTGAATAATCTAGGGAGTGTCTTTGTAGACTGTGATAAACTAGACCTTGCTGCTGACTGCTACTTGAATGCACTCAACATCAAGCATACACGAGCACATCAAGGGTTGGCACGAGTATATCATCTTAAAAACCACCGCAAAGCAGCATATGACGAGATGACAAAGCTAATAGAAAAGGCTCGAAGCAATGCATCAGCATATGAGAAACGTTCAGAATATTGTGATCGTGACATGGCAAAGAGTGATCTTAGTATGGCATCAGAATTGGACCCTCTCAGGACTTATCCTTACAGATATAGAGCAGCTGGTGAGTCTCATACAAGTGATTCTATTATCCTTTGTTTCCTCTTGATCAATAATGAAGTGTGGGATCTTTTGAGTTTGTGCTTGTCCTTGTAGTTTTCTACTCTTTTCTTCTGATTTATGGTCTTGGTTCATGTTGAGATAACATTGTGTGCTTTCAACAAGCATCATGATAAAGCAATATGAGCACAATATAGTTAAACCTTTGAAACAAATTAGTGCAATGTTATTGCATGCACGAAGCATATCAACTTCTGACTAAAACTTTGTCTGCCAGTTTTGATGGATGATCACAAGGAAGCTGAGGCAATAGCAGAGCTTTCAAGAGCCATTGATTTTAAGCCAGATCTACAATTGTTACATCTTCGAGCGGCATTTTATGAATCAATGGGTGATTATGCTTCAGCTGTGCGGGACTGTGAAGCAGGCCTCTGTCTTGATCCTAATAATAATGAAATTCTTGATCTTTGTAACAAAGCACGAGAGCATCTTAGAGAACAACCAAAGTAGTAGAATCAGATGTTTCAAAAACAAACATGCTTTCTAGAGTAGTGTTCCTTATAGGGAAAACCCTATTCTTCCCAACCTATCATCATTGTCATTTATCTGTTAGAATTTTCTCCAAAAATGGCACGATATGTATATCTTTCAGCTGACCTTCAAAAGAGTGGAACACAGAAGGGAAAAAATTGCAAAGGTCATTTGGATTACAAGAGAAAAGAGGAAGTAGAGAAGCAAGATTTTACTTGTAAATATATGTAATGATGGCCTATGATTTTTCAAGAGTATGGTCAAATAGTACATACAACTGTGGTTCTAGTATGCTACACCAGAGAACTGGTGATCAGTTATTAGACAGAACATGTACATGAAAACCAATGTGTTCTGTAAGTCCAACAGTTAGATACTCACCGTTACATTTGTTCCTAAGCAAATGTCGGCTCAGCATTGTGGTGTAACATTTTCCACTTGTAAACACAATTTTCCCTAACGACCTTTTTAACTTATATTCATGATGGGTTCTCTTTGGAAAAGACAAATCTATAACTAGTTATATAAGTTTTAACCATTCAATGTGTGCTTAGTTCGTCTCTATGTATTACTTTACACTTTTACTATTGTGTGAGTTGTTTTAAAGCTTTACATTGCCTTGTAAAACGTTATTAAAGAAGTAAAACCCTAGTGTCAATTACGAGGACGAAGAAATATTAGTAATTTTTTTCTTTTATATTTTGTTTGTGATTTTCCTATATTTTTAACAAGTTTTATTTGGCTTTGGTGATCTTAATGGGCAGTAGTTGCTTAATTCATGTATAACAACATACTAAATAAGCAAAGTTTTTTTTTGTTTCGGGGGAGGGATGCATATAACAATGAAATCTGGCAATTTCATGTTAATTTTTCGATATCATGTTACCCACAATCACCAAAAAAAACTATCATGTGGAGGATTTTATTTTAATTTGCAATTGTTTCACTAGTACAAAAATCGCGTATAACGTCTCATAACAGAACAACCAACGTTAACAATGACCGGTGATATTGTTGTAAACAAATTCAATAGCTTCACATAACCAGCTCGACGTAAATTCAATCCCTTTTTATTATATTTTTCTTTTTTCTTTTATGGAAGCTTTGACGTTTTATTTTACAATAGTTATTCTTTTTATTTTTTCTTTTAAACTAACCAATAAAACGTCCAATTACTAGGGGCTTCGACGTTTTATTATGTGCATGAAGCCAAGGGTCACTCCATTACACATCAAACTCTTTTGGGGCTTCAACATTTTATCGACCAACCAGAAGCTAAAGGGTCAATCCCTTTTTTATTATATTTTTCTTTTTTTCTTTTAAACCAATCACAAAATGTCGAACTCTTTGGGGTTCGACGTTTTAATTGCCAACAATTATTCTTTTTTATTTTTTCTTTTAAACAAACCCATAAAGCATCCAATTACTAGGAGCTTCGACGTTTTATCATGCTTATGAAGTCAAAGGATCACTCCACAAAACATTGAATTCATTGGGGGGTTCGACGTGATGGGCACATTAATTCTGGCTCCCAACAATTATTTTTATTTTTTTATAAATGCAGTTTCGGAGCCTTGGATAACCTCTACTCCTCCATTTATAAAATTTCTCGTAACAACTCCTTCAAGGTTTCGTTGTGTTAACTTTTTTCTTTGTGATTCTATTAGCTCCTTCAAGGTCACAAAAACGAGTAATTTCTTTTTGGTTTGATTATTTGTTATGTTGAAAAGCTTGAAGGAATGATAGAAATACAAAGATAAAGGTTGATACATTTGGATTTCGCACCCTTTCAAAACGCTACAACTTCCATTCATAAAATTTCTTATAGCAATCTGTTAACTTTTTTCTTTGTTTTTCTATTAACTTCTTCAAGGTTACAAAAGCAAGTCATTTCCTTGTGGTTTGATTCTTTCTGCATGGTGAAAAGCTTGAAGGAGTGATAGAAATCCAAAGAAAAAGGTTGAGAGATTTGAATTTTGCACCCTTTCAAAACGCTACAACCTACATTCACCAAAATCCTTCTACATTTTAACTATCCCGTGGATCTTTTCGTTGTTAGATTTTCATTTTTTTCCTATGTTTAGTGTTATTATGCATTTCTTTTTGTTTTTGTTTTCATTTATGAACATACTTTATGTAAAAATGGATTTCTTTTAGAAATCCTTGAAGTTGTTTTACGTCGAACTCTACCAAAATTTGACGTTGGTTTTAAAACAAAAGGGAATATTACGTCGAATTCCAATCGAATTCGACGTACTACTGGTGGTTTAAAAGAAAAAAGAAAAAAAGAGATTTATTATGCTTTTCGTTTGTTACCAAATACGCTTTCCCATGCACAGTTAACGTCAAAGACTTTCCAAATTCGACGTTCAAACATTATTAATTGAAAAATAGATAGCTTGAGATTCTAATATGAACTGCTTCTAGATGAAGAAGAAAACGTTGAAGCCCCAGAGAATTCGACATACTATTAATGCTCTAGTAACAACACACAATTAATGCTTCCAGCCACTCCAATGCCCTTCACGTTGAAGCCCCAACGACTTCAACGTGCTATGAGAGGTTAAAAAGAAAAAAAAGAATAAAAAAAAGGGAGCGACCTTTGGCTTCTAGATGGAAAATAAAATGTCGAAACTCCATAGGACTTCAATGTACTATTAATGCTCTGATAACAACACACAATTAATGCTCCCAACCACTCCAATGCCCTTCATGTCCAAGCCCCCGACGACTTCGATGTGCTATAGGAGATTAAAAAGGAAAGAAAAAAAAAAGAATAAAAAAGGGAGAACCTTTGGCTTCTGGAGGACAAATAAAACGTCGAAGCCCCATATCACTTCGACATACTACTGGTGGTTTTAAAGAAAAAAGAAAAAAAGAAATAAAAAGGGAGTTACTCTTTGGCTTCTGGCTGACAATAATATGTCGAATACCTATCAAATTCGACGTACTATTAGTGGTTTAAAAGAAAAAAAGAATAGCGCGCTGGTTTAAATATATACCACCATAAAACGTCGAATTGTCTGGGGCTTCGATGTTTTATTTAAATAGAACATCGAATTTACTGTGTGTTCGATATTGAATCTGTTTTAGTGAATGTAAAAAACATAAAATAGTCTCACTGTTTCTTCGCGCTTTAATTTCTACTTGAACTTTCTTCTTCGAGGACGAGTGCAAACAACAAAGAAGGTTAGTTTTTAGCGGTTTATGTCTTGCGAAAATCATTTGATACTCATTTACTTTGTTTTTCATTTGGTTTGATACTCATTTACTCAGTGAACTTCATCTTCTTATCCAGCGACACCATTTCGAGGTTGCTTTTTTTCCCCTTCAATGTATTACGTATGATATATGTGTTCGTGTTTGATCTTGTGTTTGTGGATTCTGAACCGTTTCTAGGTTAGTTGTTTTTTCCTTCAACGTATTACGATAAATATTTGTAATTCATGTACGTATGATAGTTTTTTTTTCCTTCAACGTATGATAGGTATTGTTTGTTGGTTCTTGACGTAAGTTAGCTTTATTTTTTGACGTGGATTCTTTGCTTTTGTTGTTTTAAAATTACTTAGAGTAGTATGGATCGAAGCTGGATTCATGAAAGTCGTATTAGTAAAGAGTATGAGCGAGGGATTTTTGAGTTCATAGAATATGTTAAAGAACACGCAAAACCAATGAATGAGGCATATTTTGCCCTTGTGTTCATTGTCTCAATCAAGTCTGTGAAGACTTGGACAACATCCGTGATCATCTGTTTATCTATGGAATAATGAGAAGTTATAAAGTTTGGACTTGACATGAGGAAGTATTATATAAGCCAACAATGTTAAGAGGTTCGGATTATGTCGACGAATGGATGAGTGATCATTTAGACGAAATGGTACGTGACGTAGGCGAAGAAAATTATGGAAGAGCTCATTTATACGAAAGTCTTAAGAACAATTTAGAGCATGGTGATCATTCTAAAAAAGGCACAACTTGTATGGTTTTGTTCTCTTCATAGGAAGATGAAATCAGATTTGAAGTCCTTGTTACAAGCATAAGTATTACATTCATTAATATAAATTCATTATGATATTAATATATTAACTTATATTTCTAATGTTTCAAATTTGTTTAGAGTTGTGGCTAAGCCAAGAGCACAACAAATTGAAATTTTATATCCTAAAGTTGGAATTTGTTGATCTTTAACTTATTAATTTTCGTAGTCAAATTTAAACCATTACATTGACTAAGTTCTTTCACATGTTTAGTGTAACAAGCAGACAAATTCCTGGGCATGTGGCTACTACATCATGTCATGAATGAAGACAATCATCCGAGCACGAATCATAACATATTGGATTGAGGTAAAAATTTACATTTGAAATCTTACAAATACCAATAAACTTTTCACATTTGAATGAATTTAATAGTAAAGTTTCCTTGATTTTGCAGCAGTTCAACAATTCCAATTCATTACTAGAGGCCATAATAAGGAAGTTAAGAGGGGAATGAGCATAATATTTGAATCAACATTAAATATCTCTAGCTTTAGGTCTTTTTTGTTTTGATGATCGCATATGTTTAGCTTTTAGTTTTACTTATGAGTTGATAATAACATGATTTAAATAAACTTTTATTGATGAATTCTGTGAATATATTCTTTTTGTTTTGATGATAGCATTTGCTTTAGTCTTTTAGTTTTACTTTTAAATTGGAATTGATGAATTGATGATAGCATGGTTTTAAGTGTGAATTGATGAATTTTGTGAATATATAAATTGAAAAATTAGTTTATGTATTTTAGGTCTGGTAAAATGAGCAAAAACAAACCATATTTAAAAAAGAACACTAGAGTTGACGTCGAACTATACACTGCTCGATGTTAATATACATATATTAACGTCAACCTATACATTGATCGACGTTAAACCATCTACAGTGGATTACCATACGCAACACTGGACGAGCTCTCTTTGGCTTACCGAGGGTAAACGATGACGCCCATACAATTCGACGTCAATTTTATGTAGTCCCCAAACAGAGGACGCCAAATATTCCTTTAAATATAACTATTTATTCACATATTATACGTCGATCTACTTATCACTCGACGTGTCTATAAACAACAAGTAACATCATTTTACATAATTCGACGTCAACTTTACATCCAACCTTTTTCTATTGGACGTCAACTTTACGTCTCGTTCCCTTAAAGTGGATGTTGAATCTTGCTTTAAATATAAATATTTATTCACATATTAGATGTCGTTCTCTTTACTACTTGGCGTGTATATAAACAAGTAACGTCGGGTTATAGTATTCAACGTCAAAGTTACGTCTCCCGATATGACGTCGATCACAAATTCACCGTTAAAAGCCCAAAATATTCGACGTTGTACATTGTTTTTGTAATACTGTTTTTATCTTCTACAAATTAATTTGCGGGGTCTTTTAAACCTCCAAAATATATTTGTCACATCCTTTTTGTGGAGGTTTAAGACGATTTCTGATATCTGATTTATATTGTGAAGGGTTTTTTTTGAAGAGGGTTTTAACATCTCTTCAATTTAGTGATTATATTATAGATGTTTTAAACCTCTCTTATTTGTATTTATTTATTTTGTGGGTTTACTGCTTCATTTTGCTAGCATTATTTCTGTTGGGATAAACTTAAATTTTAGGGTTTTATTAATAATTTTGTTTAGATATTATTTTATTTGTTTTTTGGATCTAGTAATATTTAGTTTGATTTGATAGAGATAAAATATGGATACATAGTTATAATTTTCGGTTTATCTAGGTACAATATTATTTTATGATAGATTAAGCATATTTTATTTTTAAGATAGTTGATATTTTATTTTCAGATTTTAGTTTTATTTCCGTAATATTGTAAGTATCACGACTATTTAAAGCCTTCAATTATCAATGAATAGTAAGACTCAATTTCAAAAAAGACTTAATACCTTTTTTTGTCCCTCTTTAGAAGGGAATTGTTCAATGTCGTCCTACCTTTTTCAAAAATTTCAATATGGTCCCACGTTGTGAAAAAAGTGTCCAATTTAATCCTTTTTGGTCACGGCGTTAAATATTTAACGATCCTGCTGACAGAGTGGACTGATGTGTGCAACGTGGCTTTTTACCTTGGTAACGTGGCAGTGACAGTGTTTGTCATTAACTGAGAACATGGCAGTGGGCAGTGCAGTGATTAAAATTGTGAGCGTTAGGGTTTGGTTTGGGTAATTCCAAATCGCGATTTGAGGATTTAGAATGGGTTCCCAAGGGTGTTCTTCGTTTTCGAAAAGCTGGGCCAAAGGATCTTCTGGTTCGTCCCATGGTGGTGCTTGTAGGGGAGGTGGGTTAATCCCTACTTGTTACTGTGGTGATATTGCAGTAATGAAAGTGGCCAAAACTACGAAGAATGCTGGGAGAAATTTTTGGGGTTGTCCTCATTACAAGGTTTGAAGTATACCCTTCTCAGTTAATGTTTTGTTTAGTTGATTTGATGGATTTGTTCATACATTCCCTAACATGGTGAATAACAGGGTGGATCTTCAATTGGGAACTACTGTAACTTTTTCAAGTGGTGTTGTGAAGACAACGTGGATGAAAAAGATTGCACAATTCTGAAGAGAATAAGTGAGCTGGAAAATGCAGTGAAGGATTTGCAGAAAATCCAGAAAATGATGAAGTTGTTAGTTGTAGCTTTGTGTGTGTATTGTGGTTGACCTTGTAATTTTGAAGTTGTGGTTAGGTTGATTTAGTTAGATCGTGAATTTGGGTGTTTGTTATAAGTTGGCTTAATACCTGTTATGTATTTGGATGCTTGAAAAAAGTACGTTGACAATGCGAAGGTGTTTTGGTTGGTGTAATATCAGTTATGCAATGCAATGCAATGTAGAAAATGTTCGAATCAGTCCCCCATTTGGTTTAAAAATGTTGGAACAGGTCAACCCAATAATGCATATGACTGAGGACTAATGGAACATATTACAAATCTAAATACAAGCTTTGACCAAAACATGATGAAAGCACTTTGGTTCATTAAATAAAGGCAGTACAAGTTTGTCACCAAAGTACATGATATTGAATACATATAACCTCCAATTCATCTAAAAAGACAATACATGTCTGTTACCAAAATAAAGACAGTACAGTACATAATAAACCAATTCACCTATCTATCTATCTTTTCTTCTGACTCTGAATTTTGGTGGACGGGATGATTGGGAAGTTGGAGGTGGCTGGGTTGGTTGTGTTGTTTCTGGTGACTGGGTTGTTTGTGTTGGCTGGGTTGGTTCTAGTGGCTGGGTTGCTTCTGGTGGGTGGTTTGCTTCTGCTGGTTGGGGCCGTAAAGGGCATTTATTCCTGTTGTGCTTTGTCTGACGACAAATGGTACACTTTTTCCTATGCCCTCCAACACGCATTTGAGTGTCGTCCTTAGTTAACTCCCATGCCTCCAACTTGCGTTTTTTCTTTGGCCTCCCAGGCATCTTCCGTATCAGTGGTGGTAGAACATCATTGAAATTTGTGGTTTGCCATAGTTGGGGACCATTGAGTGGAAAAATTATGGAGGCATACACCTCTTCATATGTGGATCTTCTGAAGCAAGTGGGTATAAAATTTTTTGGATGAACATTACAGTAATTCATTGCTGCAATTGCATGACAGCATGGGACGCCACTGATCATCCACTTTCTGCAGCTACAGTCTTTAGTGTCCAGATCCACTGTGAACTTGTTCCCAACAGATGAAGTGTGCCTAACCTAAAAAATCTTTCGTGCAACCCAGCTGAAAGAAATAAAGCACATCAATGAACGTAAATAACAAAATGTATATAAATTGTGGTGATAAGATTACCTTGGCAGCCAAAATCTAGACAAATTACATTCTTTCTGAAGCCTCTTCTTTATCTTTGGGCATATTGTGAAGTCCATAGATGCCACCTTGCTTCTGTTTGTGGCCCACCTTTTCATGAGATACACTTTGATATCCTCCATCATTGTGATAATTGGTTTTCCTCTTGCATGAATGAGGACACTGTTGAAAGCTTCAGTGATGTTGTGATAACTTTTTGGCAAGTATACCAAATCGTTCCAAGTAATATAGAGTAAGTTCAAAGTATCGTTCTCCCAAGGGACTTGTGCAACACATGACAATTCTTCCTTTTATAACTCAATTAGACATCAAAGTGTACAAAAATAACACAAGAAACTCTTTTTGGTATTTTATCAAACAGTTGGTGTGCAAGGAATTTATATTTAAAAGAAACTTTGTTGGAATTGAGTTTCATGAATCATATGAAGATAAAACTCTGTACAATATATCATTATTTCATTCAAACATTCACATCAAGGCATACTAGTCCTAATCCCTTAGCAACTAGTTCTAAATTAATATATCAAAATGCTAATCCCTTAATCAATTTAACATACAATTTGCATTAAGTCCGATGTTAAGAATGACCAAGTTATTGAGTCTATCCCTAGATCCCAAATCACTTAGGTGCTCTATCTATGTCCATGTTCAAAGTTACTTTCCAGTAATCAGAAACATTCAAATAACATTATATTTTCATACAATGATAGTAAATTCAAGAAAGAGTATATGAACGAACAACGATATATTGAACAGGAAAAGTACATCACAGTGAGTTCATTACATCCAATTCCAACGAAAGAAAAACTACTCCTAGTCATCTAAACATACACATTTGAAGCAATCCCTTGCAAAAAATGGTGTCTTGATGCCTTGGAAGTAGTCTCCGGAAGTTCCTGAGATGTTTTCGTTTCTTTCTTTTGTCCGGAACTTCTCTTAGAAGAAGATGTTTTTGTCGCTCTGTCACGTCTTTTAAAGCCACTTAAATTCATTAATTCGCTCAGCGCACATGTACTGGTGCGCTATGCGAATTTTCTTAACTGCTGCACTTTAACTGATATTATTCGCTCAGCGCACAGGTACCGGTGCGCTATGCGAATTTTCTTCTTCTGGCAGGCAGTGCGAATTTTGGCTTTCGCTTTGCGAAAATTGGCTGACAGAGTCTAAATAATACACCATTTCCTGTACAATATTTTACATAACAATCTACTACCTATTACAACTTTTCAATGAGGAACAACATGAATAATTACAAGATTGAGCTTATTAATAAGTATAAAAACTACTCTTTTTCACACTTATCATGTTGTTATCAAGGGTATCACACATTGGTTGAGCTGTGAAGCGAGACCTTGACCAAAACCTGTTGAAAAAAAATAATTCTCAAATGGGTTACAATGCATCTGTGACAGTAACGTGTATATAATGGGTTACCTTGGGGGAATGGCTATGAGGTATTTATATGCTTCAACATTGACTTCTTTAATTTTCAGCATTTCTCTCTCCCAAGCCTGGGGATATGTGGTGGTTGCAGCACTCCACATCAGATTTTTTAATACCTGCCCACCAAACCTTTTCCTAAAGTTTGCATAGAGGTGCCTTACACAGTATCTTTGTTCTGCCCGAGGCAAAAGCTCTTGGATAGCTAAGACTAACCCCTGCACAATTAAATTTAGTAATAAAACCATATCCTATACAAAATCATTAACTAAAAATGAAAATAAGTTGCACATTATACCTTCTGCTGGTCTGACATCCATGTGCACCCTCCACATACTTGACTGCCCCCGAGGTCTTCAATTAATAATTGCAAAAACCATGTCCAGCTGTCTTTGTTCTCCACTTCTACTACTGCATAGGCAAGGGGTACCATTTGGTCGTTTGGGTCCCTACCAACAGCAGTCAGCAGCTCCCCCTTGTAAACACCTTTCAAAAAACATCCGTCTAAACATATAATGGGCCTACAACTTATGAAACTATCTTTACAAGCTTTGAGACAAACATACATTCTTTGAAAGATTGAGTCACCATTATGAGAGTCAACTTTAATTTGCACTGTTGACCCTGGATTACACCTCAACAGCTCATGTCCATAGTCGTACACCCTTTTATATTGTTCTATGAAATCTCCTTCAACCTGTGTTGTGGCAATTAACTTTGCCCTTCTTGCCTTGGATATTGAAACATTTGTATTCCATTTTCTTAATGCTTTAGAACGAATATCATTGACCTTTAAACTAGGATTCTCAACTATAGATCTATCTATTTCCTTACTTAACCACTTAGCATTCATCAGTTTAATATTAAGTTGTCTACTACAACTATGAGTATCAATTATCTTCCTCAATTGCCAAATTTTTCGTGACGGCAAATAACCACAATAAGCTAGCCATGGGCACTTACCTTGGCCACCCATGCATGTCACCCTCACCCTACGATTATCATTTTTGATAAATTTTAGATCCCTCCCAGCATGAACAACATACCTTCTAATAGCATCCTTAAACTCTTCCTTGTTAGTAAAAATAGTGCCCACTTCCCACTTGTAATCTGCCATGGACTTCTGCTTTGCATACTTTGAGAAAGAACCTACATCTATTGTATCATCATTGTCATCCTCCTCACTTGCACTATTTTCAGGAGTTAAAAGCTTATCAGACTCCCAATCATCATCTGACAAACCCCTACATTGTGGGGTTTCTTTTTCACTGTCTTCATCATCCACGTATTCATCACCACTCAGATCATCCATTCCTGCTGCATCATCACTGTTCACTTCCACTTCTTCTTCACTTTCGACCTCAATTTCAGCCTCAGTATCCACTTCTAATGCTTTTTCACTTACATCCTCAACTTAATCCTCATTCTCAACCTCCACTGCAACCTCATCATCTTCTGCATCCTCATGCTGAACATCCTCATTATACACTGAATCCTCCTTCTCAACCTCCAATGCATCGTCATGCTCAACATCCAACCAATCCTCATTGTCAACATCCAATAAATCGTTATTGGGAACCTCCAATCCTTCACTTACATTCTCAACATCCCGTGCATCCTCATTCTCAACATCCACTGCATACTCATTCTCAACCTCCACTGCACCCTCCACTACGTCTTCCATTCCTTCTTCACCACCCTCAACATGTGCTTCTCCTCCTACGCCACTATCCTCACCACTCTCTGCATGCCCTTCACATAGCAAATGAATCTCATTCTCATCATTTTCTAAGATAGTTGCTTCGTCCACCCCATGCACAACATACAGGTTCACTTCCCCTAAATACTTAGCCACATTAATCATGTTCATAGCTCCTTTATCATTCTCAACCTTATGTAGAACATGTTGGACACTGTAATATAATTCTTCTACTTGCATGTATCCCATATGGTTAAGTGAACCTAATACTCCAAAATAACACCATTTATCGGGGTCTACGTCCCAATTAACTATCTCTCCGCCTATATAATTAAAGGGGACTTCTTTGATCAAGGTCCCACCATGGTGGACCACTACCCGAAACATGTCATCAGACATCCCTACCCGAACCCTACAAATGCAAACGGGGGACCACTAATTTCAGTTAAAATAAGACCTATGGGACCACTATCATGCATATAAAGAAGACAACTTTTCACAGAAAACAATTTCACCCATAGTTAAACCCCCCTCAAACGCGACAACAATGAAAATTTTTTTGAAAAAAGACAACAATGAAAACATTTTCGAAAAACCTCTAACCTGATTTGATTTGCGGAATTGGATTTCCTCTGCAAATTTCACCTTCAAGATCACCCAATTTGGATTTGAAGGTCCTCCAAAATGCTTATCCCCAAATCGCGATTTGGAATTACCCAAACCAAACCCTAACGCTCACAATTTTAATCACTGCACTGCCCACTGCCACGTTCTCAGTAACTGTCACTGCCACGTTACCAAGGTAAAAAGCCACGTTGCACACATTAGTCCATGCTGTCAGCAGGATCGTTAAATATTTAACGCCGTGACCAAAAAGGATTAAATTTGACACTTTTTTCACAACATGGGACCATATTGAACTTTTTGAAAAAGGTAGGACGACATTGAACAATTCCCTTCTAAAGAGGGACAAAAAGAGGTATTAAGCCTTTCAAAAAACTATCAGAGTACGTATATTGTGAGATTTTCTCAACAGTAGTATCAGAGCCGATGGTTTGTCTTGGTGACCGGCTCAGACAAGTATAATGATCCCTATACCAAAAGTCTTCATAGCAAAAGGTATTCAGGTAAGCGAGTTCCGTTAAGATACGATGGTTGGGTTACTCGTGGTTGTGGTTGGTTGGAAATGTTTCCGTTGGAGGGGGAATGTACCTATGTGGAAGGGATTCGCCCTTGAGGGAGAGATTGTTGGGAATCCAAGTGTGAGTCGATGTACCACATTGGATAAAAATTAGAAAGTAGAGTAGTATATAAAGATGAAAGACTCATTAACCCATTGCCTTAAGGTTTTGGGTAAAGAGTGGTGTCGATCCCTTATATAGTTGGCTCAGATGTTATTGGTGTTTGTGTAACCCATAGGGAACCACCTCCTTGATAGACCCATCAGTGGTATCAGAGCTTTATGCTTTGAGTACCGAGAGATAGAGAGGAGAGAGTCAAACACCGAGAGAGAAAAAATGAGTGCTTGATTTTTTTGTGAGAGAGATGACAAAGGTAGTCAATGGGATAAGTGTGCTACAATTGTCGAAAAATACCAATTACAACAATTGGTCTTTGCAGATGAAGGTTCTTCTTGGATCCCAAGATGTATGGGACATAGTGGAGGACGAGTAGAATGAACCTGCGGATGATGAGCATCAGACAATGGACCAGATTGCTGCATTGACAAAGACAAGAGTGAAAGACAGATCGACTATGTACTTTCTGTATAATGTAGTGGATGAATCTGGATTCTAGAAAATAGCTAATGCAAAGTCAGCAAAAGAAGCATGAGAAATTTTGAAGGTGGCATACAAAGGAGATACCCGGGTGAAGCAGGTCCGAGTATAAGCTCTTAAAAGAGAGTTTGAACATATCGAGATGAATGAAAATGAGGGAGTTGTCGAGTTTATAGGTCGAGTGCAGAAGATGCCTAACCAACTCGGAATGAACGGAGAAGAGGTTCCTCCGAACGGGTTGTGGAAAAGATCTTGAGAAATCTGATGGATGACTTTGAAAGTATCGTGGTCACTATTGAAGAGAGAAAGGATTTGTCAACTCTCACTGTGGAGGAGTTAGCTGGGTCATTAAAAGCCCACGAATTGAGGAAGAAAAAGAAAAGGAGGGAACCTGACGATCAAGCACTACAGATACAGTTTGACTCGAATAAATCTCGGATTACTTAGAGTCGAGGTCCTAGCGGCAGAGGATGAGGTGACCGAGGACAAGGAAAAGGCCGAGGTGATCGGTCAAGAGTTGAGTGTTTTAAGTGTGGCAAGTATGGCCACTATGAAAACGAGTGTGGCTCAAACAAGTGCTACAACTGTGGCAAGGTTGGTCATATTGCAAAGTATTGCAAGTCCGAGACAAAGGGGGAGACGAATCTTGTTACTGAAGATGTTGAAGAAGAGTGTGGAATCCTGATGATGGCAAAGAGCTTGGATGCAATGGACATGGAGAGCCTAATCCCAACAATGGATGAAGTGATCTTAGTAAAAGATGCAACAATTGTGGAGAAGGAAAACCTGGAGAAAGAACTCAAACAAAAAGATGAAGAGATTCAACAAATAGGGAGGCTTCTAGATGAAGCTAATGAAATTATGAATAAACAAAGGGTTGAGCATGAGGAGCTGAAGAAGGCGACTCTTGAAAAAGAAGAGAAAGCATATAGTGTTCTTCAACCAGACGAAAAGGAAGATGAAGATGTTGAGAAGAACCCGATGAAGATGTCGGCCAAGATTGTTGAGAAATCGTCTAAGGTAAAAAACGAGTTAGTCAAGGTTATTGAGAAGTCAGACATAACAAAGTCAGTCACAACATTAAAGAGGTCAACCAAGGATAGGAGCGCCATAAGGAAAAAGAAGAAGTCAACTCTGATTGAAAGAAGCAAACCGGAGTGGGATGATGCACATGAAAAGCCGAATTAAGGAATTAAGGATTTAAGTTTATGGGGGAGTTTGTTGGGATAAACCTAAATTTTAGGGTTTTATTAATAATTTTGTTTAAATATTATTTTATTTGTTTTTTGGGTCTAGTAATACTTAGTTTGATTTGATAGAGATAAAATAGGGATACGTAGTTATAATTTTCGGTTTATCTAGGTACAATATTATTTTATGATAGATTAAGCAGATTTTATTTTTAAGATAGTTGATATTTTATTTTTAGATTTTAGTTTTATTTCCGTAATATTGTAAGTATCACCACTATTTAAAGTTTTCAATTATCAATGAATAATAAGACTCAATTTCAGGAAAATATCAAAGTGCGTATATTGTGAGATTTTCTCATCAATTTCTAATATCCTAAATACAATAATTTCTTAATTGTGACTAAAGACATGACAAAATTTTACTGAAATATATATCATTAAAACATTTCATTCTCAAAATCAATATATATCATTAAAACATTTCATTCTCAAAATCACTATAGTAATGTAAAAGTAATTTAAACTGAAAGATAATTATAACTTAATCCATAATTGTTCAAAATCCATAATAGACTAAATAAAGTTTGACTTAATATCATTTTTGATCTCTATGTTCGTCAACTTTGTTCAATGTGAGACTCATTTTGTTTCGGATGTTCAATGTAATCCCTAAATTTATAATTTATGTTCAATTTAGTTTTTTTTCGACGACGTCTAAATTGTTAACGGCTAAATATCGACATGACCAATCAATGAATTATCGACCATTATTGACTGACATGGCTACTTAAACACATAGTGATGTGTTTTTGAATTTTGAAAGTGATTTTCTGAAATTTAATCGGACATTGGCATGACATTAATTAGGAGCAATGCTTTTTACTTTTTTTTCCTGTAAGTAATTGTCCGTACTGAAAATTGTCAAGTTTAAATACTTCAGTAGTGCAGTGTGTTCCCCAGAATTTAGAGTTTTAGTTCTTCAAATTTTAAGCAGAGTGTTTGGGTGTTTTGGGAGGTTTTCACTCACAACATAAACGAGGACTTCTCTATTTTCAGTTCCTAAAAGCATGAACTTTTGTTTGGTGTCTTGCAAACGGGAAACCAAACATACATCCTGTCGTGGACCTAACAATGTTGTAATCATAAAAAATGACTCACTCCCTTCAAATAAACCTGAATTGTAAGGGTTCCAACCGTTTCTTCTGCAAGTTTGATGTTTGTTTTTAAGTGAATTTGATGAAAGTCTGATTAAACCACCACCGCCACTCTGATATTGAGCATCAAAAGCTTTGTGAAAATGGTGATTCCTCTTCTTCTTCAATTTCCTTTTGAACACTGTCGAGACAAGATTCAGTCAAAAATGAATTTCATTCAGTATACACATTAGAGATAGTATTGGACATCTACATTACTATTTATAATATATATAAATTGGTACAAATATCACCTTACATTACAGAGTTGAGTGAATAGAAAGTTCAGACTTTTCAAAATGGTATCTAAGGTTATAGATAAATATAAATCTCACCACAGAAATAGTTTTAAATCCATTTTCAAAAAGATAATCACAGAATGGGAAGTATATAGTTTCCTGGAGTACAATATTTATAAAAAAAAGGGTAAAAATTAAAATATGTAGTAACAGATAGCAGAGCAATAGTTTGAAGCATGACATAATTCAGTTATGGTTCAGCTGTAACGCTAGGATGATGATCTCTGTGACTTTTATAGTTATTACCTATACCTGTGAAAAATAGTTTTTCATGGTTAGATGTTGATGATGTAATTGAAAGAAGTAGAATTACCTTCTCATCATCCATGCTCGTTAAACCCATCTATGGTCAATGTTTATCCCACGGACATGGCAGATTTTAGGCCAAATTTGACGGTCCTTTTTGTGGCATAGTTGTTTCAACAAGGGACATTTATATATCTTTAATTTTATTAGAGAGAGAGGAAGCTTTTCTCCGGCAATATTCTCCAGCCTTTGACACCTTTCAATGTTTAATTCTTGGAGTGATGTGAGATGGAGAAGGCCCTTGCAATCCAACGTTTCCAGACTAGACAAATATCGTAGATGCAGAGACACAAGGGAGGGAGGTAGCAAACTCTCATTTGGGAAGGATTTGATGCCATCACATGGACCACACACTTCGAGAGAGGTAACCATGTTCATGCATACCCATGCTTGGTTGCTCAGTAGTTTCACACAATTTTTTATATCAACTGTTCTCAAGTTAGGTGGCATACCTCCTCCAGGGAATGACTCAATTTGTTGACAGTTGCATATGTGAAGATATTCCATCTTTGGGAACACAGTTTCCATCTGATTGGGTAACGACTTCAACTTGTCACAATCATAAACAATGAGACAAGTCAAATTGGGCATACACAATCCTTCTCCCGGGAATGATACAAAGTTGGGGCAACGTTCAATCGCAAAATAATTCAGACTCTTCAACGACTCTGACTCTAAGACCAAAAGTGACTCCATATTTTCACAGTCTTTGATTTCAAGAATTATGAGATTTGGAAAGTTAATCAGTGGGAGAGACTTCAGGGAACCACAACTATTAATTATTGTTAGTGACTCCAGTAATTCGTGTTTGTGTTGCACCGGAAATTTCAGCTTGTTTAAACCACTGATATACAGACTTTTCAGCGATGCAGGAAGACGATCACCTGGAAACGATATGGCTGTGGAACAATCCTTCAAACTTAAAGATTGGAGGCAGGTAGGTTGGATGTTAGTGATGGCCTCCATCATGAACTCTACCATTGTCCTTCCTTCTATCCTTAAATCTTTTACCAAAAGAGGAAACTCACGAAAAGCTACTTTGTTGCTATTACCTATGGTTAACCTTTGAAGGGTGGGAGCCATTGGGACAGAAGAGACCAGAAGCTCACAATTTTTAATGATGAGTGTTTCCAAAGCAGGAAGATGATCTGGCAAACCTCCCCTTAGTTTGGGGCACCTTTCTATATACAGATTTTCGAGCACAGGAAAAGCTTCTGAATCAAAAGCATTCCACATCTCCCAACAAGGCATATCGTAAATGTGTAAATATTCAAGGGATGGAAAGGGCGTCACAGATGAACAATCATCCTTCTTATAAAAGCCTGCATCAATAGCCTTTACCGAATTCATGTTTGAAATAACAAGGTCACTGAGAGACGGTAGTTGCCCAAGTGAAGGAAGCATGCAACAGTTGTTACAACGATGTAAATACAGACTAGTTATATTTTTATAAGAAAAATTTCCCACCCATTCTGGAAATCTTGTTCCCCTATAACCGATTATTTTCAGCAATTTCAGATCTTGGTGAGGTTGTAACTTGCCGAGTACATCTAATTCAATTTGGAAGTCGATGATATCATCGTTACCTTCAGACCATATCAAAGATAAATGTGTAATGTGCTTCTTATCCATTATCCTGGCCTCTAGTGCTTCTTCACCTTTGGTAATATTCTCTAATTTCTCAATAGAAAACGAACCATGGAGATTTGGAAGTCCTCCCAGTTCTTTGATGCTATTCTCTTTATGCTCGCCCACAACATAACAATCCAAGTCATGTAATTGATTTAATTTCCCCATTCTTTTAGGCATTTCTTTTATGGGAGTATTAAAAATTCGAAGATGACGTAAGTTTACAAGATTTTGAATGTTTCTAGGTAACTCAGTCAGATTAAAGCAAGATTCCAACTTCAAAGTTTGTAGATTGTACACATTACACAATGACTCTGGCAGCATTGCTATAGATGTAACATTGAGATTTAAGTAACGCAAATGGATCAATTCACCGATTGAATCAGGCAGAACAAGCTTACTTTGGTAGTCACCAAATTTTAAAACTCTCAAGTACTTAAGCGTCGACACTATAATACGTGGTGCCTTTTCGTTGTTGAATGGAGAATCTTCATCATGGATCTGCAGGAAAGTTCTTGGAAATTTGGCTGTCTCAAAAACTTCAATATCGGAGACTGGATCACTGAATCTTGCAAAGGACAAATGACGAGTCTTTCTATGAATTTTGGTTTCTTTTCCAAGTTCATTTGCTCTGAAATAGAATTCCCCGCCAAGGAATGTTGCTAGATCATGCATGAGGTCATGCATTATAAAATAATTACTCGAAGGCCGAAGAGTTGAACATTGAAAAAAGGATCTTGAAACCAAATCATCAAAATACTCCTCACCAACTTCTTCTAAAGTCTTTTCTTTTCTTGGTGCTTTTAAAAGATCTTCGGCCATCCACAGCAGGATCAGTTCGTCCTTTCGAAATTCGTAATCCTTGGGGTACAGTGAGCAATATACAAAACACCGTTTTAAATGTGGAGGGAGATGATTATAACTTATTCTGAGTGCTGGAATAATTTTACACTGACTTTCAGGAAGTTTCCAAATGTCACTTTCAAGTACATTAATCCAATCCCTAAGAGCGTGCTTTCTTCTCAACATTCCTCCAAGTGACTGTGCAGCCAAAGGCAACCCATTACACTTTTTAACAATCTCCTTTCCAATCTTTTCTAGAGTTCCTCTATTTTCACTATCTTCTGAGAGAGGAAATGCATGATTTGCAAACACCAACCAACAATCTTCATTCGACAATTGGTTTAGATGATATACTTTAACAACATTAAAAGGGACTACAGCCGCTACACTTTCGTTGCGGGTTGTCACGAGAACTTTACTTCCCCTAATCCCACTTAAAAATGGTTTTGTAAGACTATTCCAACTATCAAAGTCCTCAATCCAAACATCATCCAAAACAATGAAGAATCTTTTACCTTTCAGCTTGTCCATCAATTCAAGTTGAAGTAGATTTAGATCATTCAAATTACAAGGCCTCTTGGTAATTTCCTCTACCATAGTTTTTGTGACCTTCACAGTATCAAATATATCAGAAACACAAACCCATGTCTTTAAATCAAATATCTGCTTCAATTTTCCATCGTTGTACACAGATCGGGCCAAAGTGGTTTTCCCAACCCCACCCATGCCTACAATAGGGATCACGGACACTTCTTCACCATCAGTGTTATCCTCCAATACCATCTTCATTATGGCCTCCTTGTCTTTATCCCTGCCGTACATACCATATCTGTCTTCCAAAGATGTAGGCTGATCTTTCCATGGCTGGTTGCTTTCCACTGGAATCTCCTTCAAATTAAGACTCTCCTTTTGTTTTAAAATGTCATCTAATCTTTCAGCTATGTCTTCCAATTTATTAATACTAACAATCCTTTTCCTATTGAAAATGTGAGAAAAGGAATTGCTTACCTCCTTTTGAGTAGCAGCTTTGGTAGAAACTTCGTCAAGTAAGTCATCAACCTCATAGACAATATCTCTGAGAACATCGAGCCATTTTTTGACATTGGAGTCTGTGATTTGTCGATTCTCAGCATCAGCAAGCACAACTCTAAGGACTATCAGCTGGTTCTCCACCTTTTGAAGCAACTTGTCATGCTTCTTTCCACGGATCAGGCTGACAAGCTCAGGGGAAGCTAGCCTGTCAAAAAGAACGTCGAGGAAAGCAGAGAGAAGAGCACCACCTACCACGGCTAATGCCATGATCTCAGGAACGAACAAATGATGATCAGAGTAGAAACGCAAAGGAAATGAACTAGGCGCAAAAGTTGGGTTGGTCCTTGATAAGGTGGACTTTTACGAGGAGAAACACTCTTCAGTTTAACTCTTAGCTCAACGTAGTGGTGCTGAATATTTTATCTTTTCTAAAAGACAAGGCTCTTCATTGGATGATTTTCTAAAGACTCTTCTTTTTGTTCCCCACTAGTGGGTTAAAGCTACGATGATGTACCTAACCATGATAAGGAACTAAATTGACATAAAGTTATTGGATTCCAATTTTTCCATTTTGCAAAGAAGTCCTAAAAGTATTTTATACGGTTAAAGACATAAAAAGTTGATAAGACAAAATACGATCCTCTTATACAATGACACTGTTTAAACAATAAGAATGAGCGTGGAAGAATGAGGTCCGCTTCGTGCTTATAATTTGATATTTTGATGTAGAACGAATAACAAGATATTACTTTAATTATTGTTCTCTGCTGTATCATCTCTGCACCTTACCTTTCACGGTCTGCCAAAGTAAACAATCTGCTGTCTGATATTCAGAAACACAATGATCTTGACCAAAGTTGAATTCACATCTCAATTCATTAATGAACATTATGGTATAGAGGTAGATACGTAAGAGTTCCGTTGGTTCGTTGAGAACGGAAAGAGATTCCCCAGTGTAAGATTCATGTAGTTTTGTTTTTAGTGTTTGAAAAAAATTATGAAACAGAGTAATTTGTTTGTAATTAGTAGATTGTCATGTATCTGCACACTTTGTCTTCCACATATCATATTCCCCAAAATTGATTGGGAAGTTGATGAAGTATGTGATTCGTTGTTGTTTGTCGGAATAACCAGATCTAGATTCCCTCCTCGCCATTTCCTCATCTTCCAGTCAGTATTCAAGTTCAATCTATAAGTGATCTATTCCTGAAAATAATATTGAAATTAGAACTAATAAACAAAAAAGAAAAAATGAAATAAATATCTAATTTTCAAAAATACAATGAACATTTCATATAATTTAACTAAAACGATTTATAATCTCATAGTAAAGAGAAAATGAATGAGAGGAGATAATAAAATTTGATGTTATTAGGATGAATTGACATTCCATCTTAATTTTTACATTTGTAATTAATAATAATAACTTGTTCATAAAATTTTCATCACTTTTTACTAGTATCAGCAATCACTATAAGAAATTATAGACTAAGAGTCGGTCAAAAAATCAACACAAAAGACAAAAATTGGACGCTAGCTATGATTAGCTTTCGGGTTGTGTCAGTCAAATAAATAAACTCTCCGCACGACGTTTGGATTGGTTCCAAATAGCTGACACTACAAGTGTCAACTAAACCCACGCTAAGATTGATGTTGTACATTTAAGTTATAAAATTTAAATATTTATTAATAAGTAGTTGTGTATTTCAAGCCTACTTCAATCCCACAAAACTGACTTATAAGTAAGGTTTACGCATATTTATATACACTGAATTAGTCTTATCTCTAGTTGACGTAGTTAACGTGGGACTTTCAACAAAAGTGTCACAATACTTAATATATTCTAAATGAAATATCAAGAACTTTCAAATGAAAAGTGAAGACATTAAGAATATGTTAAATTGAATAAATATCAACGATCATCTTGTGAGCATGTCTGAACTTTCGAGATATTATTTTGTTGGTTATAACTGTGAGTTTTCTGTTTTATGGGAAGATTGAGAAAGAATACCTAAAAGGGTTAAACTCGTTGTAATTTGAATATACTTGTATTTCTTAGAAAAGATTAAACTTGTAATATTTGGAGAGATCGATACTCATTATAACATAAAGAAGTTGATTATCGTGTTAGTCACGTGTGCTGTTTAGTGAATTTTTAAAGTAGGTGACTAAAGATATTTGAGGATACTGAGGGCAGTATAAAAGTTAGAGACAGATGTTGGACCTTAGTGAAGGCCATAAAGTTTTTTTTAGCATTGCAGTACTGAGCAAATCACCTTGAGAAAAACTTGTCGACGATATTAGTCCACATTACAACATTCTCAAGTAGAAAACAAAGAATTTGAAGGAGAAGGAATGGATATGGAACACAGCATAAAACCCATTTTGTTTTTAGAAATCAAAACCATTTGAAATGAACAAGATCATGAATATTGCTTCCACTACAGGCGTGATAAAAACATAGTTAGGTGCTTCACTAGGATGAATGTAAAAAGGTATGAATGAACTGAGGCTCGGATCTCATAGAATAAGTTCTAGACTGTTATTAGTGGTATTGGAATTGTGTCCGACATGATGAATAAAAAGGGACAGAGCTCAAGGAAAACTCTAATTCCATAAGAGGAAACAGACTTAAAGAAAGAAAGGTAAAGAAGAAATTTTTGAATCCACTTTCTGTTATTTTTGGTTCAATAACAGTAAAATATACATACAAATAAAAGATGACCAGATAAGGATTACGAGAAAACACTACAAACTTGTGCTATAAAGCTCACTGTTGATTTGTGTCATCTACTCTTACTCTTTCTATTATGCCTTATTCATTTCGTATGTCTATTGTGGCCTAATTTTCACCAATTTTTCCCTTTCCTCATTAGAATGGCTATAAAAACTTGCTAGTCCAAAGTCACTCAAACAAGCATTGAAGTCCTTATCAACAAGAATATTGCTAGATTTCACATCTCTACGGATCAGCTCTCGTCTCCCACACTTCATGAAGATACAACAGCCCTGCAGCTATTTGAGAATTTTGAATCTCTGGTCTCAATCCAAAGCTAGTATTTGTTGAAAGGATACAATCAAGGCTTGGAAAGTAGTGATAAATTTGGAATAGATCATTCTTGTGCTTGAGCCATCTTGAAGGGTGACCATACTCTTGTATCTCAATCTTCCTAATTTTCAATCTCACCTGCAAATTCCCTCATTCCTTGAGCTGAAGTTCTCGTATCTTTCTCTTAACACCAACCTAACTTCCTGTGCTAGGTAACACACCTTTCTACACAGAACCAAACCCTCCAATCCAAGTAGCTGGCACTTCAACTTTATGTGGCTTTTGTGCTCTCAATGAATATTGGTTTCTCATTTTAGGTGTAAAGTGTAACGCTTTATTGAATAGTAAGGAGATATTCTTTTGTAGGAGGGGCAGCATGCAACGTTACAATGGTCTGAAATTGATTCCTGTGAATTCTGGTTCAATGTTTCTGTGAAATCTTCCCACGTGGAAGGAGAACTTTTCAATGCCCCTGTGAAGCAAAGATCTTAGTTTTTTATGGTTTTCACGAGATGCCCATTTTTCCAACTACTTCTATTTATTCCACCCAACCAACTATAATGTGATATCCTCTCTAACACCAATTTTTTCAACCTTCTATCACACAATTATCTCACATACTCCATCTAGTTCTTGAAGCCTTTTGTATGGAGACAATGGATAGAAAACGTCCAAGAAAGTTAGACTTAAACGCACCCCTTTTGTCAACAAGGCGTCTTGGTTGTTCAGTTGTTGGAGATTCATCTTGCTCATCATATTCAGTATGTGCAATCCAAAATACAAGTGAAAGAGTTCCATTTTCATGGGAGAAAGCACCAGGTAAGCCAAAAGTGACCGAGAGGAATTGCAGCACTCAAGATGGTGGCACGCCACGCCTAAGACTACCCCCTAGTCATTGGCTTCTTTCAAGAAAAGCATCTGAAACTGATGTTGATGATGCTAACGATGCATTTCATGATCAAGGAGATGGTAGTTGTGTAGGAAATGACAACAGGGATGATATTTTCTCAGATGCTATGGATGTTTTTTCTCTATCAGAGGCATTAGATTATGTGCAAAAGAAATCAGAGAATGTTCATAATGAAAAAAATGAAGGGTTGAGGTTAAAGCTTGCAGAGTGTAATGGATACCAATCTCCAACCTACATGATCAATCGCTTTCTTCCTGATGCAACTGCTTTGGCTGCATCATCTGCTTTACATTTTTCTAGGAACTTTGAAGACAAAGATTGTGATACTTGTGGAAGTTATCCAGAGTGTTATATGAGGCATTCGTATGCTTCTTCTCCAAAGGGTTGTGGGTTTGAATTTCTGTTCCCATGGCGTTTGAAGCATAAGCTTTGTGCTATTGAAAGACCTGTGTTGCCATGCTCCAGTAATTTGCACAAACATCAACGTAGCTCAAAACAGAAGAAGCCTGGTTCATCAACTTATATTCCTTGTACAAACGTGAAAGAAGATATTTGATGGGTAGAGCTACTAGTTCTTTCATTTTTTCATTTTTATTTCATACAAATCTTTATATATATATGTGTATAAAATATATATACCATGTGTTATGTTAGCTACTGAAATAATAATACTGATAATGTGCATTTATGTGTGACAAAAGATCGATTCAATGTGATAGAAATTATCTTTTTCCAGAAAAAATAACTTATTCGGGTTGAATTCGTTTCATCTACCTATTATTTAGGCGCGGTAGCAGAAAATATTTAAATTTAAATAATTTATTTTTTTAGTGAATGCTTTTGTTTTACTTCGAAGCTTTTGACGTTACTAGGTTTGTGATTTGAGGTTTGTAATTCAACTCATTACCAAAAAAAATCGTATTTTGTAAAATGTTTAATATGTAGATTTTTGTATAAAGATTCAAAAAAGAAATAAAGAATTTTTCGTAAAATTTCACACCATATTTGTAACAAAAATGAATAAAATAAGAAAAACTCTCGTCATTATGTTTTCGTATAAATAATATACGGAACATTAAACAAATGTATAAAAGTATAGACGGAAAGAAACATTTTAAATTACAACAAAAATATACACGTTAGTGATCAAAGAAATGATAATGATAAGATGACATAAACAAGAGTATAAAAGTATAGACGGAAAGAAACATTTTAAATTACAACTGACGCTTGGCCATTTTACGGTAGTTATTAAATTTATAATATTATCTTTATTTTAGTTTAACTGTTATATAAAAAAACAATATAAATAGGTCGTTTAAATATAAAATGAAGGTGATAAATTGTGGTTACAATTCAAACACTGTGAAAATGCCTTGAACACAGGAAATCGAAAATTTAATGATGATGGTTTTAATTTGGATCATGGTTTTCATAGATTTTGTTTACTAGTTTCTCCTTTATTCTTGACAATTTATTTGGACTATTGTACTGAGTTTAAGTTGGTTTTGATACCACTTGTTAAGTTTATAAAGGAGGGAGTTCGTTGAGGAGACACAATATCAATAAGATTTAAGTTCAATGACATAAGAGATTGACACCATTCTCTACCCAAAATCTTAAGGTAATGAATTAATAGGTCTTCACCTTTATATGGTGCTCCACTTTCTCGTTTCTATCCAACGTGGGACTTAGACTCACACTTAGATTCCCAACAGTAATTATGTCAATTCATCTTCATCTACATTTTCTTCATTTTATTTTTCTTTTTACTGCATGTCATTCCATCTTCATACATAAAATCACAATTAACAGTGTTAGGATTGTTAACCCATGTGATAGTAAGTCTAAGCTACTAAGACACATTTTTACACCTAAGATAGTAAGTTCAACTACTTACTGTGTTAGGTCTCCTAGCATATAAAAAGCACACATTTTTTATATCACCCATAACTATGCCAGAATAACCATCTTTTAGACCCGTCATAGAATGTGTCGCATGCAATATAGTGTTTGTGTTATAGGGAATATTTTCACTATCTGTTTCTAAGAAGATCCACACCAAAGATAACTACATTAAACAATCTCTTGGGATATGAACTAAAGCTAGTTTGTCTACCAACTACTTGACACAAACATATTTCAACTCTGGTCTTATTGTCTGCATAATATAATGTGCCCATTTACCATGATTTGAAATAAAAAGATTTGTAACCTAGGAAGATAAGTACTACTAGCTATCAAGGATGTTGTATGAAGAAGATAAGAGCAATTTATGTTGCATGAAGCACATTCAATTATTTTCAATGATCAAGCTTGATAGATTGTAGAAAAAGAAGAGGAAGATATTCAAAATGAGTTCAAGCTACTCAATAGCTAATAAAAAAGATTATAATAATTATTTTCATCTAGATATTAATCATTTTTAGACACTCTTCAAAGAAAAAGATAAAAAGACAAGTCATTATTTGCAAGTATTGAAATCTTGTCCAAATATTCTTATGCCTAAAAACTTTTGTAAGAACTTCAACCTTTAATAAAATAGTATAGGGAATACTTAACCTTGTAAACATTAAAAGACGCATACCCTTCTTTAGTGAGTGAAACCTATGAATTGTTGATCACAAAAGTATTTTCTCTATAATAAGCTAGGAGTGACTTGCTGTTTAAAGAATACTCAAGTTAAGCAAGGAGTGATTTTTTGTTAAAATAATAATTAGCCAAAATTGTAACACTCCGATTTCTGAGATGTCACGGTTTATTAAAAATCGGTAAAATTCAAAATTTATTATAGCACGGAAACATACTTAAAGAAAACCTTATCCAATTACATTATTTTGAGTAATAAAATAACAAAGGAAATACTTTAATTATATTGTCTTAACTTGTAAAACAAAATAACTTTAAATGAATCCCAAGGTTATTCCTCATCCTCTCTCGAGTCAATCACGCCTCTGGAACATCTGTAGCATTACCTGCTAATGTATAACACATTATACGATTATCGCCGATAATTTCATTCACAAACACACAAACACAAACATGTATATAGTGAGCTACCGATAAAACAATTATAATCAACAAAATACATACATACTGATTATATCAACCATAATAAAAAAACACAAGATACATATCTTCTTATTATACCAACCATAATAAAAAAACACAACAAGATACATACCCTGATGACAACTCGTATAGGGATTTCCCATCCAAAGAAGTATGACCTTAGACTAAGACTAAGAAAGGGAAGTGAATAAAGACTTTCAACAAAAGCTCTTTCCTTATCTAAGTCTTAGATGAATTTTCTTCACTAAACACATTTATATTGTTTTGTAGGTCACCAATAAAGGTTGGAAACCATACCTAGGCATCCTAGGAGGCTTGCCAAGGTAAAGAGAGCAAAGGAGGTAAAGAAGGGTGAAATTTAAGTGCTTTCCGGATTGAAGACAACAACTTCCGGATTGGGAAAAGCTAGCCAAAGTGCCTTCCGGATTCACCAGTGCTCAGCGGCACTCACCCTTGCCGCCTAGCGGTCGCGAACCATCTTTCTTCTTCACGCACGTTTTCAATGTTTTTAATATGGCTGGAGAAAACCTTGTACTCCAAGGTTGAGTAGCGTCCCTAGTACTCTTCTTTTGTAATTGTAGAAGCTTTCTACTTCATATTTAGAACTCTCTCTTCACCTATAAAAGAGAGATGCATCTCCATGTAACTTTCAACTTTGAATTTGATAAAGAAACGCTGTTGAGAATTCTCCAGGTTTATCTTTCAGAGTTCACTTCTCTGTGCTTATTCTACACTCCCTTCACTAGCTTCCTTCCCTTTTGGAAGGCTTTCTAAGCTTGAGAAACCTCATACACTCACCAAACCTTCGCTAAACTTTTCATCAAACACATGGTGTGCACCTCCGTTTTCCTTCATCAATTCATTTCGCTGCGTCACTTTGAGTCGTGGAGCTGCTTGAGCTTGGAGCTGCTTTCATCATACCTTCTGATTATACCAACCATAATCAAACACACAACAAGATACATACCTTCTGATTATACCAACCATAATAAAAAAACCCCATACATAGTAGTAATAACAATAGGATTCCTAATCCTCTAACATAAACAATTCAATTATACTGAATTACTTTATCCTCGATCCCCAATCCTTGAACTTCGATCATCGATCCTTGATCTCTAGCCCTTGATGTCAACACTAACATCTCACACATAGATCCTTGGTGTATCCACTCATTAGCACACATGCTAAGTACTTACTATAACTATTATAGTAACACCACTATCAACGTAACATAACCTAGAGCATCTTAAGTACCATGATCATCATCATAGATACACCACCATCATGATTATCCTAGTCATGAACAACACCATGAGCATCATCATATCATAATAACATAGTGGAAAGAGTTTATCTCACTCTTGTACCCTATCTCATCGACTATAATCGCTCCTACAGCCCATTTGTAGTCTCCCCTACAGATCATCTCCTTTCAATGCACACAAGGAAAAAGGAATCACATATCCGTAGAACAACTAGACTTATCCTCCACTCTCATGCTCATCAATCACACACTCAGGTACATCTTAATACTCACTCATGCTTCATTCTCAACCATAAGTGAAATTAACCCTAAGCATAACCACTAACCTCAACCTTTGATTATCATTATGTTCCACAACACCTCGAGCTTGGTTCACGTTCATTCTTCACCAAATTCACCATTTTCACCAAAATGCATTGTGATAATGTTAACGGTTGAAAATACCGTTATTTATGATATAATTTTGATACTAAATACACCCTTTTTCACTTAGAAACTTGTTTGGACTCATGCTTTTTCATTAAGTTGTGTGAATAAGAGAGTTGACGTTGAATTTGACGATTTTATGACTAATTTCCCTTGTTTTGAGAGGTAATGAGAGAATGCGGAAAGTAGAGACGAAGTGCTAAGGAGTTAGAGCTCAGAAAGGCCTGAAAAAGCACCAAAAGAAGGAACCGCAAGAAGCTTGGGTGCCCTATCTGGAGGCTTAAGCTTCGGAAAATCGACGTCTACCGCCCTGGCGCCCTCCTAGGCCACCTGAGCAACGGACCCCGAAGCCATGGTTCCTGATCGTACGGGGTAAGTGGGTCACGAAATCCATAGAGATGTTATCCCACTTCCATTCGGGGATCTCCAATGGCTGTAGGAGACCGCCTGATCTTTGATGTTCTGCCTTTGCCTTCTGACAGGTTAAACATGAAGACACAAACCGAGCCACGTCACTCTTCGTACTCGTCCACCAAAAAGATATCTTGAGGTCTTGATACATCTTAGTCATGCTTGGATGCATGCTAAAACGACTTTGGTGTCTTTCCTCAAGAATTATTCTTTTCAGTTCCCCATCATTAGGAACGCACGTTCTTCCTCTGAAGCGTAAGAGACCGTCCATTCCGGTATTGAAGTCCTTTGCTTTCTCTGTACCGATCAACTCTAAAGTCTTCCGCAGATCTTCATCAACTGACTGCTTCTCCTTGATGTTGTCAAACACATTACTAGATATTCTAAGAGCATAACAACTTACCCCGCTCGGTTCTAACTCGAACTGCAACCTTAAGTCTCTAAAACTCTCAACCAAACTTAATTCTCTGACCATCATTGTCAAGACATGAACTACTTTTCTGCTCAATGCATCAGCCACTACGTTTGCCTTCCCTAGATGATAAAGTAGTTCAAACTCATAATCTTTTAAGAACTATAGCCACCGTCTCTGCCTCATATTCAATTCTTTCTTATCAAAGAGATACTTGAGACTCTTATGATCACTGAAAACTTGGAATGTAGCTCCGTACAAGTAATGCCTCCAAATCTTCAACGCAAAAACCACAACTGTCAATTCTAGGTCGTGCATAGGATACTTCTTCTCATGAGTCTTCAATTGCCGAGAAGCATAAGCGACCACCCTTCTCTCTTGCATAAGTACACAGCCCAAACCTTGATGAGAAGCATCATAGTAAACTTCGAATGGTTTGGCCGTGTTAGGAATAACCAACACTGGAGCGCTCGTCAACTTCTGCTTCAGTTCTTGAAAGCTGGATTCACACCGATCGGTCCAAGAGAACGGGTGATCTTTTCTGGTCAACTGCGTCAACGACGCTACTATCTTAGAGAATCCTTCAATAAACCTCCTATAGTAGCCCGCTAGTCCCACGAAACTCCTAACTTCAGTGACCGAACGGGGACTCTTCCATTCCAGTACGACTCTTACCTTAGCCGAATCCATCGAGATACCTTCTGCCGAAATTACGTGCCCTAAAAACTGCACTTCATCCATCCAAAATCCACACTTGGATAACTTGACATATAACTTCTTTTCTCTTAACACACCGAGCGCTAACCTCAAATGTTCTTTATGTTCTTCACGGCTCTTGGAATAGATGAGGATATCATCAATAAAAACGACCACAAACTTGTCCAGGAAGGGTCTAAAAATACGATTCATGTAGTCCATGAATATGGTTGGAGCGTTAGTAACACCGAACGACATTACTACATACTCATAATGACCATATCTAGACTTGAATACAGTCTTATGGACGTCTCCCTCCTTAACCAAAATTTGGTGATATTCTGACCTTAGGTCGATCTTCGAGAACACTGTTGCGCCATGCAATTGATCCATCAAATCATCAATTCTTGGCAAAGGGTACTTATTTTTGATGGTCAGCTTGTTCAACTGCCGGTAGTCCACACACAATCGCGAGCTACCATCCTTCTTCTTCACTAACAGCACTAGTGCTCCCCAAGGTGATGCACTTGGCCGAATGAACTGCTTGTCCATTAAATCTTCAATTTGATTTTTGAGTTCAGCCAACTCTGTTGGAGACATTCGGTATGGTGCAATAGAGACTGGACCAGCTCCCGACACTAGGTCAATAGAGAATTCCACTTCTCTTGGAGGGGGTAATCCTGGTACTTCATCAGGAAAACATCCATAAATTCACTTATGAACAAACGGTTATCAGTCCGCTCGCCTTGCACCGAACGTTCTAAGCTTTCCTCTTCAACCGCTTCCAGATGCGAAAATACCAAGAAGCAATTAACACCCTCCATGATATCTTCCCTCTATTGACCGATCGTTACAGACAACTCTTCCTCTCCCTTAGAGAATACTAGTCTCTTCTCGCCACAATCTATGAGAATGTGATTGGCAGCCAACCAATTCATTCCTAAAATTACCTCTAAACCTTGGAGAGGTAAGCAAATAAGGTTCACCTTAAATCTACGCCCCTCAACCTCAATAGGACATCTAATGCAAACAGTAGACGTTCTAACCTCACCAGCTATTGGGGTAGACACCACCAAGTCAAACTGCATCTCACTCTCAGTTAACCCCAATTTCTCAACAAATGCCTTAGAGATGAAGGAATGTGTTGCTCCCGAATCATACAGCACGCAACAGGAAACACCAAACAACAAGCAAGTACTAATAATGAGGTTACTTGTACTTGCTGCTTCAGCGCCCGTTATAGCATAAACTCGACCGACCGCTTGCGCTCGTCCACCCCTTCCCTGTTGAAATATTCCAGCGTTCGGTGGCCTCATCAACGCTCGTCTTCCCATATTACACTCGCTCTCCAAATGGTCATTCCTTCTACACCGAGCGCAGAATTTCCCTCCTACCAGCTGAGGACATGACGACTTGTAGTGAGGTCCTCCGCAATGAAAACAAGCCACCGCTCCTTGTTGTCCAGACTGACTGACAATGCCCGATGACTGGGAAAGAGACTCACTAGAGTTAGAGGGTAGTGCGGGTCGAGTATACGGGGTTCTCCTCATATTCGAGTTGTTCTTGGAAGAAATCGGTCCTCTGGTGGTTTGTTGATGCTGCTTCTTCTGTTGTTCCACCTCCAAAACGTTCTTCTCCATTACCTTAGCCCTCTCCACCATGGAAGGAAAAGACCTGATACATAAACTTGAGATCAGCAGTTTAAGATCACTCCTCAATCCATTCTCAAACTTTCGGCACTTCCACTCCTTGCTCGTAGCCATAGTATTAAACCGAACCAAATGTTTGAACTTGCTGGTATATTCTGATACCGACATACCTCCTTGCGTCAACTGAAGAAATTCAACTTCCTTAGCAAAACGAACGCTATCCGAAAAGTATTCTTCATAAAACTTACTCCTGAAAATTTCCCAAGAGATGGCAATTTGGTTCTCCGCTAATATCATCTTCATGCTGGTCCACCAATGATTAGCCTCTCCAGTCAACAGATACTCGGTAAATGCCAATCGATTATCGTCCCGACACCTCTTGGTATTGTAGATCCTTTCCATATCTCTCAACCACTGGTTGGCCTCATTTGGTAGGCACTTCCCATTAAACTTTGCAAGATGATGTTGGAGAAAGCTCTCTAAACTCTATTCGGTCGGATGAGTTGTGGTGGAAGTCAACGTCCCAGCGAAGTTCCTCGTGGTGGATATGATCTCCATTAGTTATCGTTGGGTCACTTCTGAGTTTGCTCGGGCAGCTTCCAAACTTTGTAAAGCGGTCGTATTCTGTTGTACTAAGGCAGGGTTCTGCTGTTGAAGAGCCTCTATCACTAATTCTAACAGCCTGGTGTTGTCAGATGGATTACGCTCGGCAGAAACAGGAGGAGGAGGTCTAGGAGCCATCTTCTCTGATTTAACAGAGAAAAATAACCATCAGTTTAATTTAAAGAGTTCAAAGCACTCACTAAACGAACACTGAGTACACAACAAAAGCATAGCATACTCATGACCTACAGTATGATAAAGGAACAAAACTGCTCTGATACCATTAAATGTAACATCCCAAAAATACAGTATAAAACCATATACGAGAATAATCACACGTTAACAATACTACAGATAAGTTCAACACTTAATGAGATACGATTACGGCCGAACGACCTTACATAACAGTAGGAAATATAAAATCGAACGCTAGCTACCACTAGACCGAACGGTGTACAAAATAACTTATACCGAACGGTCTTACAAAAGGTAAAGCTAATAATAGACCGAACGGTCTTACAAAATAACTAAGGTTCGGCCTTCACTTCTGATGCATCTTCCAATACTTCTTCCAGCAGCTTTTCTCCTTCTGCTCACATCCACACGGATGATTGATAATGCTAATTCTTACCATTATCTAAGCATCATTTTAGTAGCAAAATCAACTCTTCTTTAGCTTATTACTTGCTTAAATCCTCTCTTTAATTTAGTTTTAGTATTTATCTATATTTTGGGCTACATTACGTAAATAATACTCTAATCCCTTGTTTTCTTTGATTTATTTTGATGTTAGGAAGATCCTCCATTACATTGAAGAGCCTCGGTGATCCAGGAAGTCATTGATTTAATAGTCATTTTCGCTTAAGCGAGAATAATTTAGCTTAAGCGAGAATGACTATCTTCTCCAAGAAGAATTCTCGCTTAAGCGAGAATAATTTAGCTTAAGCGAGAATTCGGGCAGTATATATACTCACGAGGCAGAAAGAAAACGGGTCTTTGGTTCTTTGGAGGTGCGATTTCACGTCTGGAGCTCATGGAGGGCGCGAGGAGCTCATGGGAACATCTCCTCCTCTTCCTTTGGGTCTCCTTCTTCTTCCATCTTCCATGTTTCTAAGCTTTAGGGTTCTCCATGGAAATGGAGAACCAGATTCATCTTGTTAGGGTTAGATGTAGCCTATGAACTCTTGTGTAATGAATGATTGTTTCGTATTTATAAATGCCTTTTCTATCTATTACTAGTATTCTTGTTTCCGATCTTAAAGCTTGCATGTAATGGGGACGTTCATGACTTGATTTTAGGGTTTCATTGAGCCAGGGATGGGATATGAAATCTTGAACTGAAACAAGAGTCCTTGTGGGTCATTGAGCCAGGGATGGGATATGATTCACATGTTGTCTTAGATCCTAGTTCTTAATGCGGGTTTGCTTGTTAGATTGTCCAAGGGATTGGAGTTTGATAAGGAAAACCTAGGCTCTTTCACCTAAGGGATTAGGGCTAGAGTGTTTTAGTGGATTGACTTTAGTAAATTGATAGAGAGGAGATGAAATTGGTTATACACAAGAGTGCATTGGTGAAAACTAACCTTAACAATGTCATTTCATACCATTTCTAGTCTTTTCCATTTCCAAGTGCCTTCAATACCAAAGTCCAACCTTGTAATTACTTGTGAATTTATCTTTTTGCACATATTCTTAAATGATGAGTTGTTCTTGAGTCTAGATGAGTTGTTAATCGCACAATTTTCTAGTATTACGAGTCTCTTGGGAAAACGATACCTGGTCTTACCATGGTTTATTACTTGAACGATTTGGTGCACTTGCCAAAGAGTTTAACAATGATCATTGCAACAGGACAACGACAGGACGCACAACACAGACAAAAATGGTAAACAGGGTAAGCTTATGTAATTTAATTTATTCAATAACAACATACAACATTCATAATTAAACCAACAACACCCAAATCATCATTTATACATCAAGGCATGCAAATAACGACCACTTGACTCTGACTGTTCAGACTGTATGAATCCTGTGTAGCTACGACATTCGTGCACCCGGGTGATGTAGTAACTGGGATACCCTCAAGAGTTGCCACCCGAGGTTGATCCGTTCCGTCCAAGTTAACCTTATGGACTAGGACCTCCTGCCATTCCCACACATGACTTACTCCTCTCTACATGAGAACGAGTAATCATGCAATATCAGGATGAACGCCCGCTAAGCTTTGCCCACATTCATACTTTACCAATCAATAACCACTTTCTGAGATATTCCTCCCTAGAATACTCGTTCATAGTCAAACTATTTCATTCACATCACATTTCAAATTTTCTCATACTTCATTATTAATACATTCAACTGAAATACGATCACATTCTCTCATCACAGCGTAAATACAACTGGAATAACATTTCTTAGAATTTAACATAACTGAGCGCTACTTATCCACTTCAATAAATGGACCACTAAGAGTTCAAAACGGACGCCACGAAGCCTAGGCCGAGTACTAAGACTCTAGGCCACACACCTTTTAAAGACCAATACTATTTGACACACAATACTAATATTGATGATAAACTATGAGTAACGAACGCTATCGATTTTGGCTGAAGACCCTTATTCTAAAACAGTAATAATAGATTGCAGAAAACGAGACCCAACGCTTGGTTTAAGAACGAGCCCTGTAGAAACCGAACACTATTGAACGAGCGCTGATCCAAGACCAAGTACTTATCAGGAACGAGCACTACTGAGATCGAACGCTTGGTCCAAGACCGAGCACTAACAAACTTACGTAAAACGAATGAATATATATATATATATATATATACACACACAATTGCGCCACACTTATTTTTAATGAAATTTAACGATAACGTATACTACTTTAAGTAGTATAAAATACGTTAACTAAACTGTTTGGGAAACCTAAAGAAGGACTACACTTAGGTCGAACACTCATTTACATATATCTAATATTATAAAACGATCTTCATTAACGAAATCCTTTCTAGAAGAAGAACTTAGTATAAACGGACGCTCAAAGGAAAACTAAACGGTTAATACGAACTCTCGCTAATGACGCTCGACCATACTATCACCTTTACTCAGAATACTACAGTTTGAATATCAAGCCCTATCTCAACTCAGTTCACAACGTATATTAGTCATCCATCCACACATCCAAACAAGCAGTACACGCATATTTCACACTCATCAAATAATCAAACAACGTATCATGCAAACATACCAACGTTCAAAACAAGAATTTAATCAAATTATATAAGCTTCACTTACCTCTATACATAACCGAACGCTCAACGATGCAGAATAGAGCTTCCCAGTACCAAAGACTTAACGTTCGACAATCACGTTTTAGGAATACTAAACCAAACAAAAAACCAGAAACACTCAGAATTATATGATTCACTCAGGCGACCAGAAATAGAGGTTGGCACGCGAAAATAAACGAACGTGCTAAAGAGAAGGAAACTCATCGACTCAGAACCACAAACCGATCGGTTTAAACGAAAGCTCTTGATGCCGGGAGTGTTCAAACGGTGCTTGAGAGGTGATCGGAAGAAGAAAAGGTGAGATTTTCTTAGAGAGAAGGTGGAGATTTTAGAGAGAAGGAGGAGAAAATGGTTTCAACAGTTTGGAGAAGAAGGAAGGCATGTAGAGAAGTGGCACGACATTTGAAATTTGGCATTAAGTGTGACATCCGGGCACTGACGAGGGCGGGGAGTGACGCCGGTGCAAGAGGCATGATGCAGGGGGCACAGACAAGGAGCGGCTCCTGGCAGCTTCGGGTGGAAGGGGTACATGGACGAATCGAACATACAACGGAATGAGAGGGATCTGGAGACTGTATAGGTATGGGACTATACGGTTGAAGGATAGCTTAAAGGGATTGATTTGGCTACTCATATCACCAAATGCATTTGCTTTTCGGTAGCCTGACTCATAAGAACTCCATAGTTAAGCGTGCTTAGCTTGGAGTAATTCTGGGATGGGTGACCTTCTGGGAGTAATTCTGGGATGGGTGACCTTCTGGGAGTAATTCTGGGATGGGTGACCTTCTGGGAAGTTTTCCCGGATATATATATATATATATATATATATGTATATATTTGATGAAGTCTTTACCAAAGTATATGTACGAGTCTTACGTTATTTTGTAAAGGTTTTTTAGAAACCAAAAAGAGAGTTTTTGAAAACTATAACTTCATTTCTGAATGGTATAGTGTACTATCCGATCGGTAAGATATGCAATAAGTCATTGCCAACAGCAAACAGGATATATTAGCTGAATGGTTTTCTTTGGTTTATTTGTTAAATTATAAGTTAAGTAGGTAAAATGGGCTTGTGAGTATTGGAATGAAATTGGGTCAACGCGAACATTAGTGTTATTGGGTCAAATCAATTTAAGGTCCACGAAATACCTATAAATATAAAGGTAAGCTACATAGGTAAGGAATTGAATTTTGACAATTAATTGTGAATTAAGTTCATTGAGTAAAATCTGACTTGAATGTCGGAGTACCTTTAGTAGGTATCCACTTCGGTTTGGACTCGAAGAAGTTGGATCAAGTGATTCAAAAGTAAGAAAAAAAAGAAGGTGATAACAGAAAGGTGTGTCTCTCGGCCCTACTCATTTGTATACTGAAACAATTTCTATATGAAAGAATTGTTGAGTGAATTATCAAAAAAACTATATAATTGATATCTTTCCTAACATAATGCATCATTTTGTGATTTATAACACTACATTGCACATGCGTGACCTATTAGATCTTGTGAGAGAAAGAACACAACTTTTGTGTTTAGAGAGAACGCAGAGAGAAAAAGGAGAAATCGCCTCTGCTAGGGTTCACAGACAACTGATGAGTGAATATTTTATTCACTACACTTATCTTATTGTGCTAGAAATAATCAGGGAATTATGTTTAACTGTCCAATATTTTCCTGATTTTCATAATTGTGTTTAATTTAACTAGTAATTTTTATTTTGAGTAATTTGAATTATTTTAAGTAATTATTTGTATTAGGGAATTATTGGATAAAATTTGTAGATTAATTTCTTTTGGAAGGTCCAGCAGAACACACGTCCACCAACTCCAGCACTTCACGCTCCAGCTCTTTGAAGTCCAGCAGCTCTATGCATGCAGACCACCATCACGCACATCACCGTTCAACACAGTTCAGCACTGCACCACTTCATCACGGTCCAGCACCTTGCAGTAACGTCTAGCAGCTCTTCACATCCAGCTTGGGAGATTTCATGGCTGGAAACAACTCCATCAATCCAGTCCAGCAGCAACCCGCCACCGTCCAGTTCAGGAGCTTCAACGTTCAACCACCAGCTTTGGTCAGCAGCAAAGGATGTGTCCAAAAATGAGTGGAATGTTCAGAGAATGTGTGCACACGTGATGGACAGCAGCAGCAAAGGCACATGGGTGTAAGTGGATGCAGTATTTTGATCAGCACATAGAAGTTAATTGGTGCTACCACGTGAAGAAACATACATAATGGAGTAAAAGAAGAAGTGGGCTGTCCAGACACTTACTAAGTTAAAGCACTAAGAGCATGGTACGCTAAAGTTCCACGTGGGAGTGCAAGGGAAGTATGGTCAGCAAGTCAAAAGGGATTAGGTTACTTTAAAAAAATAAGGTTAAGCAATTGGAGAATGGGACACGTTCAAACCAAAATAAATGCTGACAAATTACAAAAAGGGAGTATGTAAGTGGACATTATTAAAAGAAAGATACACATGTCCTAGCACACCAAAAGTTGTTTGTCATTGGAGTAAAGTCAGCAAAGGCTATTGGAAGCAGCTCACGGATTCATTCTTCACCACCTTCTCACCAACCAGCAAACATCCATCCAATAATCCAGCAAGAATTTCCATCACCTTGTTAAGCTGGAAAGAAGAAACAGTCACGGTAAAGCATCATTCAGAAAAACACCAAAAATGGAGGACCCTTCTTTTCTTGTTGGGATTGAAGAAGAATGGTGTTGTACCTTCAGAGGCCACTTCTACACCTACACCTGAGCCTGCCACTTGTCCTAAAAAGGACGACCATGCAAATCAACGCAGGACATTTGAGGTAGGTGGATCTTCTTCTCCAGTCAGTGGTTCTTCTTCAGGTGGATCTTCTTCCTTTTCCACCACCACTGTTGCCGCACCTTCTCCATTAATTGACCGACCTATCCCACTTCTATTCCCTTCACGAGCACTTCCTAGCAAAAATATGGAAGAGGTGGATAAGGAAATTCTGGAGACCTTCAAAAAGGTAGAGGTGAACATACCTCTACTCGATGCCATCAAGCAGATACCAAAAGTATGCCAAATTTTTGAAGGATCTGTGCACACACAAGAGGAAGATGAAAGGAAATGAGAGGATTAGCATGGGAAGGAATGTATCTGCGCTTATTGGTAAGTCGATCCCGCACATTCCTGAAAAGTGCAAGGATCCAGGTATATTTTGCATTCCTTGTGTGATTGGAAACAGTAAATTTGAAAATGCCATGCTTGATTTGGGAGCTTCTATTAATGTCATGCCTTTGTCCATATATAAATCTTTGTCTCTGGGTCCTTTGAAATCTACGGGTGTAGTCATTCAGTTAGCCAACAGGAGTGTTACCCACCCAACAGGTTACATAGAGGATGTCTTGGTTAGAGTTGGTGAACTAATTTTTCCTGCCGACTTTTATGTTCTGGAAATGGAGGAGGGATTCTCTCATGGATCCGCTCCCATCATCTTAGGCAGACCATTTTTGAAAACTGCTCGAACCAAGATTGATGTGCATGCTGGAACCTTATCTATGGAAATTGCTGATATTGTGGTTCACTTTAATATTCTTGATGCAATGAAGTTTCCAGCTGAGGACCATTCTGTATTCAAGATTGACATGATGGATGACATTATTGATAAATATGCTATTGATGAATTTGATTCTTTGCATAAGAAAGGATATTCTTTCCTATCTCCTCTAGATACATGCATTGAATCTGAAGTTGAAAATGATATTGATTTTGATGAGGATTTTGGTATTGATGATGTTGATAATGGATCTGTCATAGATATTGATTTAAAGTCTGATGAGATGGATGTTTTGCCCTCACACATAAATTCTTTAGAGTCAGAATGCACTAACCACTTTGCTGAGAGTACAAATGAATCTGACTTGCAAACACCCACTCTTGAGTTGAAACAACTTCCAAATAACCTCAAGTATGCTTACTTGGAGGATGATGAGAAAACCCCTGTGATCATTTCCACTTCCCTTGATGCTGTTCAAGAGGAGAAATTGCTGAGTCTACTGAAAAAGCACAAGAAGGCCATTGGTTGGACATTGACTGACATACCTGGCATCAGTCCATCCACTTGTATGCACCAGATTTTTTTGGAAGAAGGAGCAAAGCCAGTTAGGCAACCACAACGAAGGCAGAACCCCGTGATTATGGATGTCATCAAGAAGGACGTGACCAAGCTTCTGCAAGCTGGGATCATCTACCCCATTTCAGATAGTCAATGGGTTAGCCCGATTCATGTTGTTCCCAAGAAGACTGGCCTCACAGTGATCAAGAATGAGAAGGACGAGTTGATTCCTACAAGAGTGCAGAACAGCTGGAGAGTCTGCATTGACTATCGAAGGCTTAACCAAGCAACTAAGAAGGATCATTTTCCCCTGCCATTCATTGATCAGATGCTGGAGCGCCTGGCAGGTAAGTCTCATTATTGCTTTCTTGATGGGTTTTCTGGCTATTTTCAAATCAATATCGCTCCTGAGGACCAAGAGAAAACAACATTCACCTGTCCCTTTGGCACTTTTGCCTATAGGAGGATGCCATTTGGTCTATGCAACGCTCTTGGTACTTTCCAGCGATGCATGCTTAGCATCTTCAGCGATTATCTTGAAAGTTGCATAAAAGTATTCATGGATGATTTCACTGTTTATGGATCCTCATTTGATACATGCTTAGATAGTTTGGAGAAAGTTCTTAAAAGATGCATAGAAACAAACCTTGTCCTCAATTTTGAGAAATGTCATTTTATGGTAGAACAAGGTTTAGTTCTAGGGCATATCATTTCTAGTAAGGGAATAGAGGTAGATCCTGCAAAAATATCTGTGATTTCAAAATTGCCTTATCCCTCTTGCGTGCAAGAGGTTCGATCTTTTCTTGGGCATGCAGGTTTCTATAGACGCTTCATCAAGGACTTCAGCCAAAAAGCACTTCCCTTGTCCAAACTACTGCAGAAAGACATTGATTTCGATTTTGATGACAAATGCAAACAGGCTTTTGATCGCCTGAAGGAAGCTTTGACCACCACTCCGATCATCCAAGCACCAGATTGGACAGCCCCATTTGTTCTTATGTGTGATGCATCCAATTATGCATTGGGGGCCGTCTTGATGCAAAAGATTGATAAGCTGCCTCGAGTAATCTACTACGCTTCCAAGACTTTGGATGCTGCTCAAGCAAACTACACCACCACTGAGAAAGAGCTCTTAGCCATTGTGTTTGCTCTTGATAAATTTAGATCATATTTGCTTGGGTCACCTGTTATTGTATTCACTGACCATGCAGCTCTGAAGTTTCTTTTGAAAAAGGCTGAGTCAAAGCCAAGACTGATAAGGTGGGTGCTGCTACTCCAAGAATTTGACTTGAGAATCCTAGACCGGAGTGGAGCACATAATTTGGTTGCAGACCATCTCAGCAGGATTGAAGGAGCTGAGGATGAAGCTGATGTTTTGCCTATTTCAGATAACTTTCCTGATGAAAGTTTGTTGACGGTTTCACTTTCCCACCCTACTCCTTGGTTTGCAAATATTGTGAATTATTTGGTTGCTCATGTTTTTCCTCCATTAGCATCTCGAGCTCAAATTGCTAAAATTAAAAGCGATGCTAAATATTACATTTGGGATGACCCATACCTGTGGAAGTTGTGCAGTGATCAGGTTATTAGGAGATGTATTCCAGACAATGAGATTGACTCGGTCCTGAAATTCTACCATGCTTCCTCACCGGGTGGTCATCAAGGAATTCAAAGAACTGCTCGCAGGGTGCTTGACTATGGTTTCTATTGGCCTTCCATCTTCAAGGATGCGGAGAGGATCTGCAGCACCTGTGAGCCTTGTCAGAGAACAGGAGGATCGATTTCACAAAGACAAGAGATGCCTCAACAACCTATGCTGTTCTGTGAGGTATTTGATGTCTGGGGTATAGATTTTATGGGTCCTTTTCCTGTTTCTTTTGGTTTCTCTTATATTCTCCTCGCTGTTGATTATGTTTCAAAATGGGTGGAAGCTAGAGCCACCAGAACTAACGATGCTCGGGTTGTTGTAGATTTTGTTAGATCTCACCTCTTTTGCAGGTTTAGAGTGCCCCGAGCAATTGTTAGTGATCAAGGAACCCATTTTTGTAATAGATCAATGCAAGCCTTGCTAAAGAAGTATGAGGTGACGCATAGAGTTTCTACACCGTACCACCTCCAAACAAATGGGCAAGCGGAGATCTCAAATAGGGAGATTAAAAGGATTTTGGAGAAGATTGTACAGCCCAATAGGAAAGATTGGAGCAAAAGGTTGGACGATGCTCTTTGGGCCCACAGGACTGCGTACAAAGCACCGATAGGGATGTCTCCCTACCGGGTTGTCTTTGGAAAGGCGTGTCATCTGCCAGTTGAGATTGAGCATCGGGCATACTGGGCTGTGAAGACTTGCAACTTTTCAATGGAACAAGCTGGAGAGGAAAGAAAGCTGCAACTGAATGAACTGGATGAGATCCGATTGGAGGCCTATGAAAACTCGAAGTTCTACAAAGAAAGAACAAAGAAATTCCATGATAGTTCAATTGTTAGAAAGGACTTCAAGATTGGCCAACAGGTTTTATTGTATAACTCTAGGCTCGGACTCATGGGGGGTAAGTTGAGATCAAAGTGGACTGGACCTTTCATTGTGACTAATGTTTTTCCTTATGGTGCAGTAGAGATCCAAGGACCATCCACAGCAGAAAGCTTCAAGGTTAATGGGCACAGACTGAAACCCTTCCTCAACAATCCTTCTTTGGTGAACGCAGTGGTGGAGGAGACTTCTCTAGTCGATCCCACCTCTTTTTCCCTCTAACTCAGGCAAGGAGCAATCACACACGGAGTAATGACAAAACTTCAATCATCTTTTGGAGGTGAAGGGGGGAATATAGGTGTCACGGACGTCCAGGGAGAGTAGTTCGGTTTTGGGAGTTGGGTTCTTGGGGTTTCATTTGGTTTTTTTATTTGTACTGATTTTGGAGAATGAGTTTTGGGTTTCGGTTTTTGCAGAGTTTGTTTTTGTTTTTTGGAAAGTTATTGAGTTGAAGTTGTAGTTCAAATTTGGAGTTGAGCTTTTGTTTGAGTGCAAGTTCTTGAGTGGTTTTCTATTCGGTTCTTTTGGGTTTTGCTTCTTTTGGTTTTCCTTTTGTAAATTTCTTTTGTACTGAGTTGGAAGAGAGGGGAGAGGCCGAGAGTTTGAAAGCTGGTTCTGAGTAATGAGAGGAGCCGTGAGCAACTGCTGCAGAGGGAAGAAACCACACTGCTGGAAGGAATGGAGGATGATCTAGTTTGAGCTCTTGTTGAATTCCAATCTGGTTTTGTTTATCTTTTTCTTATGCTTTTGTTCAATTGTTGTTAAACTCTTTTATGTATTTTATAAATTGTAATCTGGGCACACGAGCAGAATAATGCAGAAAAGAAGGAACAATCACACACGGAGTAATGACAAAACTTCAATCATCTTTTGGAGGTGAAGGGGGGAATATAGGTGTCACGGACGTCCAGGGAGAGTAGTTCGGTTTTGGGAGTTGGGTTCTTGGGGTTTCATTTGGTTTTTTTATTTGTACTGATTTTGGAGAATGAGTTTTGGGTTTCGGTTTTTGCAGAGTTTGTTTTTGTTTTTTGGAAAGTTATTGAGTTGAAGTTGTAGTTCAAATTTGGAGTTGAGCTTTTGTTTGAGTGCAAGTTCTTGAGTGGTTTTCTATTCGGTTCTTTTGGGTTTTGCTTCTTTTGGTTTTCCTTTTGTAAATTTCTTTTGTACTGAGTTGGAAGAGAGGGGAGAGGCCGAGAGTTTGAAAGCTGGTTCTGAGTAATGAGAGGAGCCGTGAGCAACTGCTGCAGAGGGAAGAAACCACACTGCTGGAAGGAATGGAGGATGATCTAGTTTGAGCTCTTGTTGAATTCCAATCTGGTTTTGTTTATCTTTTTCTTATGCTTTTGTTCAATTGTTGTTAAACTCTTTTATGTATTTTATAAATTGTAATCTGGGCACACGAGCAGAATAATGCAGAAAAGAAGGAGTAATCACACACGGAGTAATGACAAAACTTCAATCATCTTTTGGAGGTGAAGGGGGGAATATAGGTGTCACGGACTTTTTTGTGCAAGTTAATTTCATTGTGGAATATTTGCTTTGTTTTGTTTTGTGCTAAAAAAAATCACTGCAATGTACATTAGTTTTCATTCTTCATTTCCTTTTGTTTGATGAAACTTTGATTGTATGGTTTGTGCATGTGTGTTCACGGTTAACTAAGGGTGTAAGGAATAATTGTTAATGATCTTAAGAGTAAAAGGAGGAAAAGTAAAAAAAGGGGATTAAAATTGGTAGGAGAAGAAATTGAATTGTTTGGACGTGTAACAAGTGAAGTTTCGGTTGTTTTCAATCCATTTCCAGTGTCAAACTTTTTAGTTTTTCTTGTTTCAATTAATTGTTGAAAACTTACGTGAATCTCTTTCTTTTTTTTGCTTGTAAGAAAAGCAACCATCTTTCTTCTTAAAATTTCATTAGCATTTAGTCCATGTGTGTCATTTTCTTGTATTAATCTTGTCTTTCAATTGTTGTTTTAAGAAAGAGTACCTTGGCTGGAATTGTGTTCATTTGGATAATTTATTTTTCTTTTCAAAATTGGTAAGAAGTGTGTAGGAGTGTTATCACTTAAATGCTTAGCAAAATGAATTTGATATGATGTTTGAATGCCACGGTTTTTGATGTATGAGTTCTAAATGTTATTTTCAATCAAACCAAAGTAAATCAGTCATGGCACATGAGATGATTTTTGGAAGCATTTGCACTGTAAAAATTGAATTTCAATGAATGTATGCTTTCTGTGCGTATATTGTTTTTGGTATTTTAATTCAAATCTTGGTTTATTGTGTATTCTGTAATGTTTTGCTATTGTTAAAAATTTCACCGTGTAAATCTGTTTGAATTTTTATCCGTCACCGTAATCAGTTTACCGTTTTATGCCGTTTACTGTTCCGCATTCTATTTTCACTGTGATTTTGGTTTTATTGTTTAATTTCGTTTTTACTATTCACTGTGTTATTTTTACTGTTTGTGAATTTACGGCTTTCATCATTTAATTTTTCTGCGTATAAAAACACAAAAACAATCAAAACCCCCAATTCGTAATTGACTGAAAACCCGAACCAACAGTTTGGTCCTTGAGAGACGACCTAGGAGTCAAATCCTAGACTATACTGCATTTTAATCTGTATAAAATTTGTATGACCGCGACAGTCGTATCAACAACCGCACACCACAAGCCAAAGAATGGCACCCACACTAGAACAACGAAGAACAAGATAGAGAGAAAACAAAAGCACACATGCAAGGTACTGAAACTGAAATTTTATGATTAGTCTACTATGTAAGATTTACAACAATTTATATGAAAAGTATAAACTGATGCTGTTTTTGTTTACTTTCTAACACACCTCCCTAAACAAAACCCTAATCTTAACCAAAAAAACACATTTTCTGAAGAAAGACACCTCCTTTCACCGATTGAATCGGTGAAACTCTTTCCTCCTTCGATCTGAACAATTTTCACCGATTGAAATCGGCAAAAACACTTCCTTTTGATCATACAAACGTTTTTCACCAATTAAACACGCGAAAAACCCTTTCTTCGAGCTCATATCCTTCATGCAACGAAAACCCTAGGTTTTCGAAACCCCTTTCAACCAATCTTCACTGATCTCAACTTTTACCACCCTGATCTGCTTTCTAAGGGTTAGAAAGCGCTCTTTTAAGTGGTTTGGTTAGTATATCTGCGATTAGGTCTTCGGATCTGTAGTGTACGACCTCTAACTTCCCTTTGCTCACTTGTTCTCTAATATAATGAAACCTGGTTTCTATATGTTTTCTTCTCCCATGAGAAGCAGGATGCTTAGCTAGATAAATGGCTGACTTGTTATCAACAAGTAGTCTCATCTTTTCCAACTAAACCAACCTTCAGCCCTTTCATCAGTGAACTCAGCCAGGCTGCTTGACAAGGGGCTTCACAAGCATCAATATATTCTGCCTCACAGGATGATAAAGCCACCACGAGTTCCTTTGTCAAACTCCATGAAATTGGTGCTCCTCCAAGGAAGAAAACGTACCCAGCTGTACTCTTCCTATCACATTTATCCCCACACCAATCTACATTTGAATAAGAGGTAATTTGTACCTCTTTTCCTGGTTCTCCTCTAGGCAATGGTATTCCATATGTATGTGTACCTTTCAAATACCTTAAGATGCGCTTAGCAGCATTCAAATGAGAAATTCTCAGACTCTGCATGTACCTGCTTATAACACCCACATTGTAGCTAAGATCAGGCCTAGTATTACAAAGATACCTTAGGTTCCCAACCATCTTCCTATAAACTGTAGGGTCTACTCCTTCTTCAGGATCTTTCTCCAGCCTCAATTGAGCATAATTTCAATTGAGCATGTCAAATCTCTTTGACATGTCCAATGCATATCTTGACTGATGCATCACATTTCCACCATCAGTCTTAGTAAACTCAATCCCAAGAAAATAGCTCAACCTTCCCAAATCACTTATTTCAAATTCCTTTAACATTTGGATTTTGAAATCAGAGATTTTCTCCTCACTGCTTTTTGTGATTAACAGGTCATCCATATATAAGCAAACTATCAACTTTTCTGCTTTGTCATTGTGTTGACAACACTGTACATACAACCCATGTTCAGAGACACATTTCTCAAACCCAATGTTGCTCTTAAACCCATCTATCCTTTGATTCCAGGGACTTAGAGCCTGCTTAAGCCCATACAGAGCCTTCTTCAGCCTATACACCTTGTTTGGATGCGTTTTGACCTCAAACCCTGAGGTTGAACAACATACACTTCTTCCTCTAGGTTGTCATTCAAGAATGCAGACTTTACATCCAATTGATGCAAAGTTCAGTGAAACTATGTTGCCAAGGAGACTACCAATCTGATTGTCTCTATTCTAGCCATAGGTGCAAAAACTTCTTCGTAGTCTTTTCCAGCTTGTTGTAGGAATCCTTTGGCCACCAATCTGGCCTTGTGCCTAATCACAACACCTTGTGGATTTATCTTTGACTTATAAATCCACTTCAGTGCTATTGGCTTCTTGTTGGGAGGCAACTCTGTCAATATCCATGTTTGGTTCTTCTCAATGGAGTCTATCTTTTCCTGCATAGCCTTATACCACCTTTCATCTCTTATAGCCTGGTCAAATTCAACAGGTTCAGCGTATGTTATTAAAGCATAATGAATGAAATTACCTTCTGATGTAATTGTTGCATCATAAGACAGGTCATAATCTCTCAGATGTGTTAGCAGTTGAGTAATCCTGGATGACCTTCTAACACTATCATCCCTCCTACACACATCTGACTCTACTACTGTAGGTTCATCTTCCAACACAATGGTTGATGCTCATTTGATGCCCACTACCACATCCCAGCCTCATCTACTACAACATCCTGCTGATACAGGTTGTTCCTGATATAGGATCATACAACTTGTATCCTCTAGTATCATTATATCCCGCCAAAATCAGAGACACTCCTTTATCATCTAGCTTCTTTCTCAACTGGTCAGGCACATGTTTATAGCATATAGAGCCAAATATTTTCAAATGCTTAACATCTAGTTTTACCCTTGTCCAAGCTTCTTCAGGTGTGATGACATCCAGTCTCTTTGTTGGAGACATATTTAGGATATAGGTGGCTGTCAGTACAACCTCTCCCTATAGGAAATTAGGCAATCATTTACTCTTCAGCATACACCTAACCATATTAATATGTTCTGTTTTTCCTTTCTACTGTCCCCATTGTGTTGTGGTGTATAGGGAGGGGTAACTTCATGTACTATCCCCTCCTTTTCACAGAAATCTTTAAACTTAGTGGAGGTATACTCTGCTCCTCCATCTGTTCTCAACACTTTAATTTTCTTCCCACAGTGTCTCTCAACAAGACACTTGAATTTCTGAAACACCTGTAGCACCTCCCCCTTTCTCCTAATCAAGTAAACCCAGCATTTTCTAGTCCAATCATCAATAAACAATAGAAAATACTTGCTGCCCCCAGGTGTTTATGTTTGTATAAGACCACAAACATCTAAATAAACCACCCCTAGCTTCTCTGCTAACTTCTGCGGTAAGAATTTCTGGAAACTGCCCCTGGCTTGCTTGCACTGAATACATTCATTGCATACTGTCTCTAGTATTTTAACCTTTGGTAAGCTACTCATCATAATATGTTGGCTTAAGTGGGATAAATCCTTAAAATTCAAGTGCCCAAATCTAAGATGCCACAACCATTCTTCACTTTTTCTGTTGCAGTAAAGCATTGGTGTTTTACTACATTCATCACCACTCTGAAAGTTCTATTCTGTGACAACTGAGCCTACACAACAATCTTCTTATTCTAGTTGAAAATGCTGAGACAATTGTTCTTCATTTTCATCACATACCCCTTCTGCAGCAGCTGCCCCAAACTAAGTAGATTTGTCTTCAGACCTGGTATATACAATACCTCTTCAATTATCACTTCACTTCCATCCCATCTCTCAAGACAACCCTGCCAGAACCTTCTGCAGCCAAACTCCTCCTATCATCTACAAATTTGAGTTTCCCTTGTACAACCTCCTGCATCCTCACAAACTAGTTTTTTATCCCAGTCATGTGGGTGGAACAATCAGAATCTAAATACCACACAGTATTTTCTGGTTTTTCTTCATCAGTGCTGGCCATCAGCATTACTGCTTCTGAATCGGATTCTTCCTCCTGAGCCAGATTAGCCCTCTTCTTAGGTTTATTTTTTTCTACTTCTCCCTTCCAGTACTCCTTTGCACAATGGCCTAATTTCTGGCAATTGTAACATTTAACTTTCTTCTTGTCAAACTTCCACTCACCCACCAGACTTCTGATTCTTGCCTTTCACTGATTCACTGGACTTCTCTCCTTGTTGTTCCAATGAATCTTTATGCTTCTTATTACCTTTAATGCCTTTCTTAAACACCTTTTTTCCTTTGTTTTGAGACCTGACTAGCAATGCCTATTCTTGGCACTGTTTGCGCTCATTGATATGATACTCATGAGCTTCTAATGAGTGCTGCAACTCCTCAATTTCCAGAGTTTCCAGGTCACGGTTTTCTTCAATAGCAACTACCGCATGATCAAACTTGGGTGTTAGTGTTCTTAGAATTTTATCAAGACATATTGATTAGAAATCCCATCCTTACAGGCCCTCATTCCATTTACCAACTCCTGCACCTTGTCAAAGTACTTTGCCATAGTTTCCCCTTCATCCATTGTCAGCACTTCAAATTGCCTCCTCAAAGTCTGCAATTTTACCTTCTTGTTTTTGTCTCCATCACCATATGTCTTCACCAGGATGTCCCATATCTCTTTAGTAGTGGTAGCCTTGGAGATCTTGTTAAAGATCTTTAAACTGACACACTAATACAATAGTAATCTTGCCTTACTGTCCAGTTTCACCTACATTTTGTAATTTCTTTTTTTCTCTTCAATGGCCTTTACACTCAACTCAGACAGTCCTTTTTCTATAACTTCTGAAACATCCTGAAAGCCAAAAATGGCTTGCATTTTGATGCGTCAGTCATCAAATAGCTTCCCATCAAATACTGGTAAAGGCCCATGTATCCCTTCAAAACCTGTCATCTCCTTCTTGCTTGAATCTTGAAGTTTCTTTGTTTTCCTTATTCAACTTTAACGAAGTACATGCTCCAAAGAATCCTTCTTTCCTGGATACACACACTTCCAGTCTTCAATCACACCCACACTCACACACCAGGATCTGTTCAACCTATGCTCTTGATACCATATTAGATTTGGAGAGAGAAAGAACACAACTCTGTGTTTATAGAAAAGGGAGAGAGAAAAAGGAGAAATCGCCTCTACTAGAGTTCACAGACAATCGCACACCACAAGCTAGAGAATGGCCCACACACTAGAACAACGAAGAACAAGATAGAGAGAAAACAAAAGCACATACGCAAGGTACTGAAACTGAAATTTTCTAATTAGTCTACTGTGTAAGATTTACAACCATTTATATGAAAAAGTATAAACTGATTCTAGTTTTGTTTACTTTCTAACATGACCGTCACAATATAAAATTCCATAATTAGTTAAACTATTACCAAACCTATATAACCTTATCTTTAAATTCTATGATAGAATTTAACAAGGGACCCAAACAATTGTGAACTTCAAATTCATGTTTATAAAATTGTATTTCTAAAATATTAAAGCACCTAAACATGTAAAATAAGAGGTTAAAGTGAATACATACTTATGAATATGTATGATATAGTAAAGAACCATGTCATAATATTAAAATAACAAAACAAATTGGAAAAACAACCATGTGTCAACCTTAATCAAACAACCTAGTGGGAAAACAAATTGGTTCCAATTATACCAATGATTATATTTTTAATCACTCATACATTATTGCATTTGCTCACACAAATAACAGATTATAAATTAAACTAAAGAATTTAGCTTACGAGTGGATTGACAGATATTAACTAACTGCACTTATAGGATGTACCACATTAAAAATTAAAAAAGTTGGAAATGTTATATTAAATAAAAATAACTTATATAAAAGATATATAAACAAGAAAGCCCACCAAGTCTTTTATATGTATTTATTAATGATTCATCAAATAAGATTATTCCATTCGAAAACTCTTATCTTCTCTCATACATTTTCCTTCTCCTGTTGACTTGTGCCGTAGGTAGCTTGAAAATCAAATCTAGTTGACTAGTATTTTCTTTTTGAACATTTTAAATTTATTACTTTTTGAGTGTTTATCCCTGCATCATTCATATTCCCCTCTAGCACCATTCCAAAAATAAATTTAAAATCTGTTTAAATTTTCGAAAAACTTTTTAACAAATTTTGAAAGTTGTTGAAAAAAAATCTTTCAATAAATTTTAAAAAATTTATTGAATTTTTTTTCAAAATTTTAACTACTTTCAAAATTAGTTAATGACTTGAAAAATAGATTTCAAAATTTGTTTTGAAAAAAAAAATTTAACGAATTTTAAAATTTATTGAAAAAAAAATAAGGTATAAGATATTTTGAAATGCAGAGAATAGTTTTAGAAGTTTTAAAAAATATGGAATGCAAAAAGAATGGAGAGTTGGTGTAGGAAGAACTCTTACTTTTCAAAAGTCTATGGATCATTTTCTGAATGGCTGTACTCGTCCTGTTCATGTAAATATATACTTGATTCGGACCACTCCACACATGCCAAAACAATAACTTTTTTTCATTAAAAGTTTGTTACTCATAATATATTTATACATTTTAATTAAGTTCTTACATCTATCACTTACTATCCTATGAAAAGAATTATTAAAAGAATAAGAGAAGACCAAACTAATCCGTGAAAAAGAAGATATCAAATTTCTCAAACTCAAGAAGCTAAATTTTACTAAATATCAGAAGTCAAAATTTATTTGACTACTAAACATTTTAGTTAGATCATTTTAAATCAAAGACTAGTAAAAATAAAATGATCAGTACGTACCAGTTAAGTCTCATAAATTGGGTGAAAGATAAAGTAAGTGTAGTAGGTACAAACAATTAAATGGGAATTAATATGGTGAAAGGAAATTAAAGAACAAATTGGATGGATATTCTTCTGCTATCTGCCAGCTTCTATGGACATTGTACTCCTGTCAATGGAGGGTAAACTGTACGAGGATGAAGTCTTACCCGTAGACATGGCTTCTAAAAACCCTAAGCTTGTCGTGCTACTTTGAGAATCATAGTATCTGCAATCAGAGATATCAGGAAAAGGGTCATCAAAGTTTAGGTACCTAGTCACTTGTTCGATAGAAGGTCTATACTCAGCTTTGTTTTGAGCGCATAGCAGACCCAATTTCAGAACCAATTCTACTTCCTCTTCCTCATAAATTGAATCTAACTTTGGATCAACCACTTCAAGAATCTGACCCAGTTGGAAATTTTCGAGAACCCAATCCACCAAGAAAAACTGATCTGATGAACCAACAGGTCTTGTTCCTGCAACCACTTCAAGAAGTAGGACCCCAAATGCGTACACATCAGAGCTTGTAGATGCTTTTCCTGTCCTAGTTAACTCTGGTGCAATATACCCTATGGTTCCAACCACACTTGTTGTGTGTGACTCTTTATCGTGGCTATAAAGCCTTGCTAGGCCAAAGTCACCTAAATGAGCATTAAAGTCCCCATCAATAAGAATATTGCTAGATTTCACATCTCTATGGATCACCACTTGCTCCCATTCTTCATGCAGATACAACAGCCCAGCAGCTACACCTTTGAGAATTCTGAATCTATGATTCCAATCCAAAACAAAGCTTCTGCTGAATAGGAGAGAATCAAGGCTCCCATTTGGAATGTAATCATAAACCAAAAGGAGATCATTCTTTTGCTTGCACCACCCTTGAAGGTTCACCAAATTCTTGTGCCTCAATCTTCCTAAGCTTTCAATCTCAGCTGCAAATTCCCTCATTCCTTTGGCTGGAGTTCTCAGGATCCTTTTAACAGCAACCTCAGTTCCTGTTCTGGGTAACACCCCTTTGTACACAGAACCAAAGCCTCCAACTCCAATTAGTTGGCTCTCTACGAACCCCTTTGTTGCTAGGTGAAGATCTCTGTATCTGAACCTGTGAGGACAATCCATTTCCCAGTCCTCAAGAGTTTCAAATACCATGTATCTCTTATAGAGTGTCACATAAAGAAAAAGGCACAACAAGGTAAATGTCAAAGCAGACAACATGCCAATTATAACCTTGATCCAAGGAAAAGACTGTGAGTGTTTCTCCTTTGGTGGTGGCTTTGGAAGTAGTGCATAATCTAATGGAGGGGCAACCCCATTCAATGCAAAACTCCACCCCAGAATATAATGAGCACTTGCCTTCCTCTTACCTGTTGATGCAGAGAAACCAAAAAACATGCTCTCCTTCATGACAGATTTGATGTGAACAGCCTGAGATATAAGAGGTTTGTTTGGTTTTGGTTCCAAATAAGGGGATACTGTGAGATTCAGTATTTCTGTTTCACCATCATATTCAATCCAAACACAAACAGCGTCAGCCTTCTCCATGTTGAACTCTTCCTTTTTGCCATCTACAAAGTAAGCAGCAGGCTCGGATATATTTGAGGACATACCATTTTTGTTCACCCCAACATGGTTTCCTACAGTGTCAGTGGCATCTTTGTAGCCATTAACTGTATCAAACTCAACCACTAAGATGTGATTTGAGGAGTTCATATCATTCAAGGAGTTGAAAAGACCAAGAAGATGGCCACCTTCAGCTTGTGGGAATCGTGTTGAAGGAGCTATTGTGAAGGCAAGACCAAAGCCACCAGGACCAGCGCTTGGTGACACAATTGAGAAAACAAAGCATGTACTGAAGGAGAAAACCTTTGGCTGGACTGAAGCATTTTTGTCAAGTATTTTGATGGATTCGTTGTAGAATGCATGGCCAACAATATTGTTTTCTCTTCTTGTAAGCTCAAGTCTACCTTGGTTGTCAATCTTTGCTTTCTCTTCACGGGTGATATTGCTTTCATTGAAGCCATGGAATGTGAAGGATAAAGCAGTGGAAGAAACAAGGAGAAAGAGAAAGATGAGGAGGCCAAAGAGAGTTTTTGGAGCCATTTGAGAATTTTGATGTCAAAAAATGTATGCCAAGCATATACTTATAGGTTCAAAGCAAGTGGACAAGGTCAAGAAAGAAAAGTATGTATAAATGCCAAATAACATGTAAGTGAGTGATATGATATATCAGAGAACAAGTAAAACCATTATTATCATTTGTGGTGTAGAAGAAAGTGGTTGAAAATGGGGCTGAAATTTCTCTGCCATAAATTTCATGAGAACTAAACTTTGAAGTCTTCTTCGATTAGAAATTATCTGTGATGCTGCAAGAGACCGCAATTGACATAGATATTTTCGTTTTGGTTGCTTGTGCGAACATAATGCTTCACATGTTCACAAACATGACAAGAAAAAAATTCTACAGAAAAAAGTTCTACAGTATCTCTTTTAAGAGTAACATTCTGAGAAAGGTGTACCATCGGGTTTTTGTTGTTTAAACTATTTAAAAGACAAAAAAGTTAAAAATAAAAAGTATTATTTAATATAAATTTGTTTACAATAAAAGCATAAGATGTAAGATAATTAGTAGTGTTTATTAATAAAAATACTTTTATACGATAATAATATGCTTTTTAAAATTAATTTACTAAATCGAAAAATATTTTCTTTATATTTATTATATTATTTATAAAGTTTTTTATAATTTATTTTATATATTTTTATTTTTATTTTCTTAATGGAATATTTAACGATGGTGTATATAATATGAGAAATAATTTTAATAAAAAATAGAAAATAAATTATAATTTTTGTTCTGTACTTATCAAAATAATAAAAAGTTTAATTAGAAAACTTTTTAATTGACTTTTTTTTCTCTCGCTGTCGTTTTTTCCATTTAAACGAAACTTTTTGGGTTAAAAGAATTGACTTTTTTTGTCTAAATTTATTAAGATTGGCTTATTTTGATTTATAATTTAAACCAATTTAATTTGATATTTGTACCATTGGGACCGGGAGCGTATAGACCAGACGTTTATGTGGCTAATGACTACTCAATTATGCGATCTTGCCACTCGTCATCTGGGGACCGAGCAACGTATAAGCCGGACGTCTGTGTGGCTAATGACTACCCAATTACGCGACCTTACCACTCGTCATCCGGAAGAATAACAACTCATCAGATTGCCCATATGGGCCGGTCGGCTGTAAGACCTAATATCAGGAGGCTGGCCGACCATACCGCCAATTAACCGGATTGCCCATATGGACCGGCCGGCTGTAAGACCTAATATCAGGGGGTCGGCCGGCCATACCGCCAATTAATCAGATTGCCCATATGGACCAGCCGGCTGTAAGACCTAATATCAGGGGGCCGACCGGCCATACCGCCAATTAACCAGATTGTCCATATGGGCCGGCCGGCTGTAAGACCTAATATCAGGGGGCCGGTCGGCCATACCGCCAATTAACCAGATTAGGATTAAGATTAAAGTAAGTAGCTGCTAAAAGCTATTGGGCCGAATTTGGGTCGTGATTTTCTTTTCACTAATCCCAAGCCCATAGCAAAAACTATAAATACAGGTCAAAGGTGAGTGGTAGATAGGTTCATTACACATTTATTATTGTTCTATTGAGAATGCCACTATCTCAGGCTGACTATGGCATCGGAGAATCTTTGACAGGTTCTCCCGGACAGTGAAGAGTGGATCGAAGAATAGGAAGCGAGGCCGAACGACAGAGAGACTAGAAGAGCAAAGTGTGGAGGTGTTTGACGACTCAGTCCCTATTACCGAAACAATATTTAACATTAATCTTTTATTTGAGAGAATTCATCTTAATCATTGATCAAAACTCAAAATCTCGTATTTAAGAATTAATGAAAATTTTATAGTAAAATCAAACTTACTTTTCCCTGTAATCCTAACCATTTTAAGAAGAGCTTTTGGTGACCAGAACTTTTTCAGATCCCTTATTTTATGGGAAAATAACATAGGGATCTTTTTAAGATGATATTGAGCTTGGTCAAATTTACATCATGCATGACAGAATTAAAATTGAGGTTCCTATGCTTGAGGAATCAGTATATCCATAGAATTGAACTGTTTATATTACATTTTATTTTTACTGTGTGTTGTTTTCCCCTTATTTTTGTGTGCATTCTTTTGTCTCCTTTTCATTTATACTTCTAACTTTTACAGAGAAATTGTAAATATATGATTAATTTCAACTTGAGTAATGACCTCCGAAAAATAGAATCTTGCAGAAACAATTTTTTATTCACTTTTTCGAATTTAATTTTATAGAAAAATATTTTATTATTTAATTATAAATTATTATAAATAATAAGTATTTATATGTTTATAATAAATATATTAACCAATTAAAAATATTTAAATATTTTTAATTGATTAATGGTGTAAGAACATTATTAAAAAAAATAACTCTTGATAGAAATAAGTACAGGTTTCATTTATGTAAAACCCACACCATGTTTTGTGTCCTTTTATTTATTTTGTATATAAATGAACAATTGTATAGTTTGAGTGAATAGCATAATATATATATATATATATATATATATATATATATATATATATATATATATATATATATATATATATATATATATATATATATATATATATATATATATATATATATATATTATTTTATTTTTATTTTCTACAGAAGATTAAAAAAATGTATGTATATTTTGTTCGCATTAAATAAAATCAAAGTGCCTAAGAGTCCACTCAAATGCAATAATTAGAGTTATTTTTCACAAACTTAAAAATAAGTTTATAACAAATTGATAACAATATTTATCTATTTAACACTACTAAATTATAACAATTTTAGGATTGTCAACTAATAAACTTAAAAGGTAAGGTCAATCCTAAAATCTTCCATCGAAACTAGAATTCATTTCTAACAAATTATTTCTTAAGAAAAATTACAATAAAAAAATTAATCAAATACAATAAAATATTATTATAATGGGAATTCTATTTTTTTTCAAATAGAATTCTTCATTGATTTTACAAAATTTTTATTTATTTGATTTTTGTTTTAAATTTTAAATTAATCAAATAAATTCTTAATTAATTTATTGATGTTTAAACTATTAATCAAAGTATATCATCATCAATTCAAAATAAAAACCTTTTAAATTAATTATAATAAAGTATATTTTTAATTAAATATTATTATACTCACAACGAAAGGAATTGAGGTGTCATGACACCCAAATATATATATATATATATATATATATATATAAAAGGAATTTTTAAAAGGAATATATATAAAAGGAATTTTTAAATTATTTTAAAAAAAATTAGATAATACATAATCTGTATTAAAAATTTGATAAAAATTAAATTAAGTATTTTTTTATTTTTATAAAGCGTAAATTTAATGTTAATAAATTAAAAAATATAAAATTAAATATAATAAAGAATAAAAATATTTATTAAGATATTTTTATTTTCTTATTGTGTTTTTTAGTTTCCCACAAAATCTTATTCCTCTCCCATTCTCACATGTTTTTTTTTGTTTCTTAAACTTTTTTTTTTCAAAAGATGGGTATATTTAAAAAAATGAAAGATAAATTCATTTTTTAAAACTGATAAAAGGAGAGATGTCAGGCCTCAGAAAACGTGCGTCCACGTGGCAGCAGGAGAGCGCGCCACATCAGCAACGCATGTGGAGGCTGCAGCGTCTGACGCACCCACTAATGGACGCCAGCTGCCGCACGTGAAGGTGAGTCAGGAACGCTGGTGGAAAGCTGACTGGCATGGTGCGAACGTGCGTTCGGCGGTAGTGGAAGACGCGTGGCAACCTCAGAGTGGACGACCGTCCAGCATGGGCTGTCAGAAACGTGTTGGAGTGCGCTGGCTGGGAACGTGGCTGTCAGGCTAGGAACGTGCGTCCGGCAAGCAATGGGAAGCAAAATCTGAGAGTTTCAATTCACTCTCTGCGCACACCCTCATTCTCGTTTCTGAAGATCAATTTTCTCCTTCTCTCTCTCTCTCTCTCTGAGGAACACCCAGTTTACCTCCTCCGATTCATATTTTCCGGTGCTGTGGAAGGACGCACGACATCCAGGATTCCAGAGAGAACGTTCGGTTAGTGAAGCTGTTGGATTAACGAGCGTTGACTAGCGGGGAATCTGTAGTAGAGAAGTGTCTTTGAACGTCTTTGAACGTTCGTTCATTTCCAGGTAAGGGAAGCTTATTTAATTTAACTGTTTTTGATACATGCTGTGTGTGAACGTTCGTTATTCAATTGAATGATGTATGATATGTATGAATCGTTTGAAACGTTCGTTGTTTGACTGGATGGGTATCATGTATGATGTTTAATGAAATGGAATTGTATGAACGTTCGTTAATTTACTGTACAAGTTTTATGCATGATGTTTGATGTGACTGATTTACATGAAACGTTCGTTGATGTGGTAAACATGAAAAATATGAAATTTTGATGAGAGATGGACTGGAATATAAAAGAGACTCGAATATGAATTTCTCCCAATCATCACGTACGTTCGTTGCTGAACGGTCTTTGACCGTTCGGTTTTTCTGATGAAAATAACAGAAGTGGGATTCGTTCATTTGGATCGATCCCTTGTTGAGGACGAGCGTCCTCGTGTCTAAAGACTATGCTTGAGCGTTCGGCCAAGCACTGTTGTATCTGAGTATTCTTTGACAAATTCCATGTTTTTACTTTCATTGATAATATGCGTTCGTTCTGGACGGTCATTGACCGTTCGGTTTTTCTCTTGTAACATATCTGAAATGCTGACTCCATTTGAATAAAATTCTGGCTGAGGACGAGCGTCCTCGTATTGCGATACCTTGCTTGAGCGTTCGGCCAAACACTGTTGTACCCAGTCATTTTGATAAACTCCTTTCTGTTATATGTATATGTGTAATAGTGTATTTTACCGTTCGTAAACACTTCTTCAAAAGTCCCTTAGTATATTTATCAATTCTGTTACTTTAAGTTATTAAACGTTCGGTCTCACACCTGACGATCGTACTTAGGAGTGTTCGGTCTTATACCGAACGCTCGTTCTAAAATGTGTTCGGTCTTATACCGAACGTTCGTTCTAAAATGTGTTCGGTCCTATACCGAACGCTCGTTCTAATTGGTGTTCGGTCTTATATCGAACGCTCGTTCAAATTGGTGCTCGGTCTCACACTGAGCGTTCGTTCTAATGGTGCTGGGTTTTGAACTCAGCGTTCGTCCTAAATGTGCTCGGTCTCGAACTGAGCGTTCGCTCTAATGGTGCTCGGTTATACTGAGCGCTCGCTCTAAATGGTGTTCGGTCTTATTATTTTGAACGCTCGCCCTAAATGGCGTTCGGCCTTATACTGAACTCTCGCTCAAAATGAGGCTCGGTTTATGCTGAGCGTTCGTCCTGAATGACGCTCGGTTTTATTTTGAGCGCTCGTACTCTTTTCCTGCGAAATAGCGTTCGTCCAATGAACAGTACCTTACTCAGAACGTAACTGTTTCTCTGTCGTTCGTACTCTAATACGAACGAGCGTCTTTTGCTCTAACTTGTAGCGTTCGTCCTTGTTCTTTAGGGACAGAACGTTCAGTTTTTGGTGTTTTACTTATGAATGATGAAAATGATTATGGATTGACATATGGTGAATTATGAACAATATATGAAAGGAAATGAAAGTATGAATGTATGATGAATAGTGAATGATGAACAGTATATGAGATGAAATGAAAGTATGAATGTTGAACGAGCGTTCCGGGGAGGAACGACTCAAAATTTGATTATTCAGATTTTGTAAAGTATGAATGTGGGAAGCTTAGCCGGTTGTTCATCCTGATGTTCCGTGAGTACTCGTCCTCACGTAGAGGGGGTATGTCATGTGTGGGAACGGCAGGAGGTCCTAGTCCTGGTGGTTATTTGGACAGATAGGGCTAACCTCGGGTGGCAGCTGATGAGAGTTCCAGTTACTACATCACCCGGGTGCAAGAACACCGAAGCTACACAGATTTCATACAGTCCGGACAGTCAGTCGTGTTGAGTTTTATTTTGTACATACGTCTAAGTGTGTTGATATTTGATGAAGGCATGCGTTGATATATTTGGGTACAGTGAACTGTTTATCTGAATTGTGTATTGATGCATGAGTTAAATTACATAAGCTTACCCTGCATTTTTCCTTGTGTTGTCTCGTCATGTACGTCCGTCTTGTCATTGCAATGATCATCTGTGTGGATGTGAGCAGAGGGAGACGAGCGTTTGGAAGAGGCGCTGAACGAAGAGAACCTGGTTGATGTGGAAGTGAAGACCGAGCAATGAGACGCTTGGCTAGTAGTGTAGTTGTTGAACTGAGTGGTTGTTCGACCTACTCACTCGTTTTCTTTTAAGTTTGACCGTTCGGTATTTGTACCATGTAAACCGTTCGGTCAGGTTTTTATTTGTGCGTTCGACTTCATTTGTAACTCTTGTTGTAAGACGTGCGACTTGGCGCGTTCGTTCGTTATGTTGTAACTGTACTCAAGGACGTTCGTCCTTGAGCGCTCGTTCGTTTCTAAAATTTTAAATTTTTAGTGGAAAACTGTTTGAGATTATTATTAAATGTGATTTTTCTGAATTTATAGTTATGACTGTATTTTTGGGATGTCATAAGAGATACCTGTGAAGATAAAAACAAGATAAATTTCTTTTAAACATGTGTGATTTTTTTTAGTTACAAATATACTTATGTATTAATTTTTATTGTGTTAGTGACAATAATTAAATATATAAATTTTGAGTGTATTATTTTGGTTCTATTATTGGTCATCTGTAAGTAATTATGATGGATGATGTTTATTCTTTTGTCAGTAATTATGATGGATGATGTTTATTCTTTTATCTTTTTATGAAGTACAAAATCAACGAGAGTAAATTTTTGATTATTTTTTACTTTTAATCAAAATATATTCTTAATTATTAGCAAAAAGTTATTCAATCACATGAAAATTTTTAAATTTAATCAAAGTATATTTTTAATTAGAATTAAAAACTCTTTAATTCATATTATCAAAATAATAAACAAACTATTTCATATTAACTTTAGAATCCATTAAGAAATTACAAATTTGATAAGCTATGCATTCCATGGATAATAAAAATAGCATAAAAATATAAGAAAATAAAGAGGAGAATCTAAAAGAAGTGAGAGAGATCGAAATTAAGCCCCTAAAGGTTTACCAAGCTCTTTTTGTGAAAAAAAAAAGATAATATAAGATCTAACTTTTGTTTATTGTTCTCTTTTTTTGCTTAACCAAATTTATTTTGACTCAGTCAAACTTCTTTACTTTTTTATATTTTGCTTGTCGTCTTCATACAGTGTTTGATTTGACTTTTTTGCTTTTAATTATTTATCATTCTTAGATTTATCTTTATCATATCATAAAACTTTAATCAATTTATTTTGATATCTTTATGAACTTAACTTAGTTGTATTAAAACACCTTAAAATATTCAAAATATATTTATACAACTAAAAATCTATTTTTAACAGGTTTTAATATCTCATTCTCAATAAACTCAATTATAAAATTTTCTAATTAATTAATTTTTTAAGTACAAAAATCAATTAACAAGTTAAAATTAAAAGTTAAATGAGGAAATTAATAAATATAAACTCATCAAAAAGATATTTATTTATTGAAATTACTTGACGACCTAAGTTAATATAATTAAATTGGGTTGAGTTTTATTTATAAACGAGTCAAACTCGATAAACATCAAATTAATTCAGTTTATTTTATATAAATTTAGTAGAGTTTAATGAATTGCTTCAGACTACAACGAGACTTATAAATTAGATAAATTATATTATGTTTTTCATTTTAGATCTTGATTTTGACAAACTATTTGACTTATTAACTTAATTAAAGTTTTGAATTAGTTTTATAAAAATTATATTTTTTAATTAAATTAATACTTGAAAAATAAATTTTTTAATAAAAAAGGCCTACTCAAAATTTTGATCTATTGCCATAAAAAATAGATAGGTTGGATTGAGTTAAAAATAATAAAAGCAAAAACCTAAGCCAACCCGACACAACATTTTTTAAATGAATTAAATAATCTGTTCAAATTCAAAATCCACAAACACCCCAAGATTAAATACCTTTTAAAATTTTCTTACCTAAAGAAAACTAAGCTTTTTTATTAGTAAAAAGTATATTAATAGTAGAGTACTTGTGTGCTTTAATCTTTATAAAAAAAATTTATACAGTTCCTCTCTAAGAAATAAGACTTTTCATAAGATTTTTATATTTCAAACAAAAACAATCCTACTCATCTCATTGTGGTCCTCTAAAAATATCGTGACTTAAAGAAAACTAATACTGCACTATTTATTTCGTAATATGACAAACAAATTTCTAATTAACTCCCGAACATGAGGAACAGTATTTATGGATAATGGACCATAATGAACAATCCTCATCTTAATGGCTGATAGAAATAATAAGGTCAACTAATTAATGTAGGAAAGTGTCACAGAAGAAAAAACTTCGGAGAGTACTAAAAGTCATTATTGTTTCAATGCTCTTTTCATGTTTTGATATACTCTTCCAAAAGTTAGTAAAAAGAATATAAATGTTAGATTTGTTCTTACTCCCCTTGAATTAAAGTTTTGAGTTTTCTTCTGTTTTATAACAGGTTAGCTTTGAGGAAATTTATTAACTTGTAATTAGCTTATTGATTAATTTTATCAAATATACTTAATATATAAAACCCGAGAAAGGGACACGTATAATATTAGTTCATATACTCTCAAGTTAGACGAGGAATGATCACAAACGACTAATAATTAAGTTGTCATGAGATATAATAATTTAAAACCTATAATATATTTTTTATCATAATTTTTTTTTCAAATTACAAAAATATAAAAAATCTCAATTTTAATTTGAAAGATTAAAATCCAACTCAATTTCACACCATTAAGAATGATAAAAATATCGGTTATCTACAGAAAAAATTTACAATGAATAGTTCGTACTACTTATAAGTATTTATTAGGCGGATAAGATGTATTTTAATATTTGCTTATAAATCACAAAAAATAAAAATAAAATATTAATTTATATTATATTAAATTTAATTTAATTAAAACTAAATTAATTTATATTTTATCAAAGTTAAATAAAATTAAAATTAAATTTATATTTATATTTATATTTAATTTAATTTATATTATATTTTATTTATTTTGTAATTTTATATTTAATTTAATATCTTTAAAAGTAGAGAAAAAGAACAATTTAAGTACACCTTTTAAGAATTTTTAAGTACAATGTGGTGATTAACATGGTATTTCATCAAACATGAGTTCATTTTCCTTAAATATCGATCAAATGTTTGTTTCAATATGTTTAATAGTCTCACATCACTTATACATTATCTTTCAATATTTTAAGATGCTTTTTAAGGAAAAATAATTGTGACAAAACTTCAGGTTTCAAAGCAAATAGTACCTCAAAATTGGTGATTGATAGTGTCGATGATATCTCAATAGACTTATTAAGCTCATCTCCCTTAAACTTTAAGAGATTTTGTTCTAATACATTTATTAGTCTCACATCCTTTAGAGGTTGAAATCAAAGATGAGTTAAATGCATCTTCATCCTTTAACCTTTCAAGACACATTTTGAGAACAAAACCTCACAAAACTCCATTCAAAATCGAATAATACCTTAGATGCGTTGATTGACCTTAACCATATTATCTCAATGAACTTGAGTTTGAAACATTGATGCCATTTGTGAGATAAAAAAAGGAGGTTTCGAATACAAATCATCATTTTTCAAATGATTTGAAATCTTCATTCCTTTAGCTCTTAGCTAGGAAGAATGGAAAAGTTGTTTCAAAAATTAACCTTGATCTCCTTAAATTTCAACTGGAGAGCTTGTTTTGAACATATTTGTAAGGAATGAAAGGCCCATTTCCCTCATTCCTCCTTTAGACCCAAGTCCAGTTATTGCCACAACACCTACATCTATGGGACCGTTGGAGGAAAGAAGCAAAATATTCTCTCACCAGCCAAGTTACCTTAGTGATTATGCAGTTACATATCCTTCAACCCATAAAAAGGGAAAATCGGGCAGAGGAAAATGATTAGATTTATCATTACATTTTCCTTTATTTTAATTGCATAGGTGTTTTTTCTCTGCAAGGCAATTGTTGCATTTATAGCACAATTTTGTATTGAAAAAGGGAGGACGTACGAAAAGAAAATTCTTTCTCTCTGGAAAGTCCCTTTCTCTCCATTGATCATTCTTTCTCTTTCTGTTACTTCATTCCTCTGCTACCTGCAGCATATTTCAATATTCAATAGTTTTGCATCACTCAGAAATCAAAATCAAAGACAATTTAAATACACATTCTTTCCTCAACTTTCCTACATGTCTTTTAACGAGAAAATCGTAACAGAAATAATGATTGATTATAACTATATTATACCAATAAACTAGATGATGAAAAAAGATAAAGAAAACAATAAAAGAATAACGAATTAAAATATCCATTAACATAAAAAAATATAACCTCTAATACATCTCTAATAGCGAATTAAAAAAAAAACTTTAGTTATTCAATACACGCAACGTTAAAACCAATAGGGAAAAACTTTATTTCAATTCAAACTTAAAATGTTGTTGGAAAATTACAATTTAAAACAACATTGTCCAAATACATCTCAAAAACTCCCAAAAGATTTTCTAATATGTTGCAAGATCTGAAAAAAAATAAGTATTAGAAATAAGTTATTCTTCAAATTTTTACGCTTTTGTTTGATAATCGATTATTATAATTTATGGTATGTATTTTTGTTATGGTAAGTAGAAAATTGTATTCATTTTGGATGATCATAATTTATGGTCTGTATTTTTGTTATGGTAAGTAGAAAATTGTTTTCATTTTGGAATTTGTGGTATGCCCTACACCAAATGCAAAATAACACACCAAATGCAAAATAACAGAATGTGTAAATAATTTTTTTCTCTCACCTTCGCAATGGGAGGTGAGATTGTTGTAGAAAGTAGATAAACTAGGGAGGAAAACAAGGAAGAGAAATAAGAAAGGAAAAGTAACTATTGTCCTATTAACATTAATTAAGGAATTACAATTTTATAGTGTATTTTTTATAATATTTTAATGTCATTTTTATTCTTTTTAATATTTTTTACACAATACTGAAACACTGATCAACCAGAACAAAATATATGATAGAAAAATAAAATAAAAGAAGTTAATATAAAATAATGTAAGAGAAAAGAATGAAAAACAAATCTTAATTTTTAATATACTTTATTTTAGTAGACAGATTACTATTATGAATAGTACAATTGTAACAATAGTTAGTAAATGTGATTGTTGAAGATGAATCTAGAAAAAGAATATTAATATTATTATTAATTTTTTTTAATGAAATCATTAATAAACTTTTAGTAATTTTGAAATTTTAGTACGTTTTTTTATGCTCATATTTCTTTTATCAACCATAATCAATTTCAAATTTTATTCAAAGAGATTAAACATTTGCTCAACTAAAAATAAACTTTTCTTTTCTATTTAGGAGACTTAATTCAATACCTTATTAATTTATTTTCATTCAAACTAATAACTTGTTAGTATATACTGTTTATTGTTCTATAATCATAAAAAAAATTGTCTATATGAAAAGTTGACCTTAATATCCATTGAACAAAATGATTAAAAGTTAAGGTTTCTTCAATATGAATATAAACTCTTTCAGAACTTCCTTGTATAAATAATTACCTCTTTAACATGTCTACTAACTTTGTTCAAGAGAAAGGGACCAAGAGAGGAATAGAGGGTGAATGTATCAGTAATACACTTCCATTTAGCATGCAAGTTTAATAATGGAAAAGGTAGATTTTCTGATAATTTTTTGCTTTTTTCTGCATGCTACAACAAACCTTGTTCATGAATACTAACTATTATAGATGTAACATTTTATGCAGAGTCAATGTGCCTTTTTCTGAACCAACACACACTGTATTATTAAATAACTGATTTTATTTCTCAGTAGCATTCATTTCAAAGGAGATTTGCAGACCTCTGGAACAGCAACTCCTCCGTAAGCCTTGCAAACATAATGTGTAAAATTTGCATAGTCCTGAACTCACAAACAGTACTCATTGATGAGCATATTCTCAATAATCTAAAGATCATAAATGTTGGTGAATGAGAAAGTATGAGTAAGAAAAAAATGTACTAACTTTTCCAACAGGTTGATTGTTCACTACCACCCATGGTACAAATGAAGGAGATGGGGAAAGATGTGCAATTTGATTAATATATGCTTTTCCAAGCTGCATAAAAATTCAAATTATACAATGTAACCCCAGAACAAGTTATTAAGTACTTCAAAATCATTATGGTTTCTATTAACTAATAAAACATGAATCTAAATTACATAAAATCCACACCACTTTTTCTTCAAAACCTTAAAACATTAAAATAGGTTTTATTTTTATATATTTATACTTATATTTCCAATAATATAAACATTTATCAAGTTATAAAAACAAAGTGGTATTTTTATATGGAAATAGAAGATGTTTGGACTCTTTTTAAGATGTAGATATCATTGTTATACAAAGTGGAAAACAACATTAATATTTTTTACATAACATTGTAGTCATAATTAAGAGATATCATGATTAACAATCACTAATAATGACTTGACCAAACAGAGTCATGGAAGAAGATAATTTGTTCATTCCTCTGTTGCATAGTTTTAGCTGACCATAGAATGAAAGTGATGGAAGAAACCTGTGTCCCATTTCCCATGTTGAAGCAATTCAGAAAAAGTTCCATAGGCAAACCCAACTGGTCTAAACATTCCTTCCATGTGTTAATGGTTCCTCTAATTGCCAGAAACTCAAAGCAGTTGATCAATTCATATTGAATGTCCTACATTACAATATTATGGCAGATATCTCAGATCATTAGAATTATAGAAATCATTATCAATTACCACCATAGAGGTCTGATTTCTCTAATAGTTTACTTACCACTTTATGCCAAAGATTAAGGGCACATGATTCCAATGAATTTAGCTCACATTCATCTGGCCCATTCTGCCAACCAGTGTACAAGTATGAGTCACTGATAATAATAAATTTCTTACAGTTTATTAAACACAGAGAAAATGTAAATAACAACAGGGTCATCTTTCAGCAATATGAGAGGAATTTTGATTCAACAATTTGGTTTTATTTTAGAAGTTTGATCTTTCAGGATTAAGTTAATCCCAACTCAAATTCTAAAAGAGATTTATAAAGCTAATTTACTTTCACACCTTTAAGATTTTAATTTCAAAACATAGTAGTATTTTAATCATTATACTTGTTTTAAATCACAAAGTTTACTTTCTTTTCTTTCTCCTAAAGTTAACTTAACTATAGTAAAATATTAAAATCTCCCTCTCTTTATCTCGTTTCCTGCAACCAAACACTGTGTAAGTATTCTCTGCAGTGAGTGCTTGGATTGCAGATTCTGACATCTGAAATAGAGCCAGACTGCAACAGTGAAGTTTATTGACTGCATAATTTAGTGAGCAAAAATTAAAAGACATTGGTAAAATGAACAGATCAGAAAAATTAAACTAAATTAAAGCAGCTGAAATATAGCAGAGACAACCATAACTCCTATTCCTAGCATTTATGTAAGACTACTTTACTTTTTATTCCCAGAAATGCTTAAATGAATGTACCTAGCATTTGTGTAATTCATTGTAGCAGAGCAAAGATAAAATTATACCTGGCATGATATGGAACTGTTGTTGTTATTGATGTGAGCATTGGCCCAAGGGACTAGCCGAAGATTCACAATGCTGATGAGATTGCTGTCAAAGACATTCTTCAGATCCTTAATAATGAATTGTGCACAAGATTGGCAAAGGCTGTTATAGTACACAGACAGATTCACTTTCTGATGAGCAAATGGTTGATTGATGTTTGCACCATCACCAACACTAAGTAAACCGAAAGAATTTGATGCACCCTCAGACTCATACATGAAAAGGAAAAGGATTAGCATCAATGCATTGGTGATAACTAGTTTTGAATGAAACATTCTGTTTATACTTGTAGAAAGACTTTCTACTGTGACTAAGGGTGTAAGGATGTGACTTCAAACTTTAGTGAAGGAGATGAAAAATAAAAAGAAAAGAGAAATAGAGAAGGAGAGAGAATTGGTATGTCAGGTTGGAGAACTTCAAATTGTACTTTCCATTTTGGTTTAGAAAATGTAGCAGAAAAGCCTTTATCTATGGTTTTGTTTTGAAGTAAAATCTAGAGGGCATGAAGCTCATAAATACAATAAAACAATGTCCATAACAGTAGAAGCTAAAACCTTCATTATGAGGCATGATCATCGTTTATTATTAATTCACTCTTGAAGCCTTTATTTTTGTATTGTTGTATTAACTTTGCTAAGCTCCTCAAAAATAGAAGTTTCAAGCTTCATGCTATCATAGCCATTCTTCTTTGTTTGTTAATTTTTCCTTCTCCATTCTCTGTCTTATATTACCAACCACAAACGCTTAGATATTCCCTTTGTCTTTTACCACTTCCTACTTTCTAGCTTCTTTTTTTCTTTTGGCTCTAGTTTTCTTGGTATCCCTATCTAAGTTTTGGATTTCTCTCTTTTATTTCTGTCCCTTTTGAACCTAAATTCTCAATCCTATCAGTGATGGAGAAATATTTATGGTAATGGTTGGTTGATATTCTTATCTTATATTTATGGTATGTATATGTCTGTATGTATAGTGTGTGTGTTAATATATTGAAAGGGCTAGTTCCAAATTAAACTTTAGGAAATTTCATTCTGCTTTTGTTCTCATAGTAGCTATTTAAAAAGTCTCGCTTTGGTATAGGATTAATAGCATTCACCTTCCTTTACGTAAATGCTTTTTTAAGTTACTGATAATATCTTTATGTTAGTATAATTTTTCAATCAAGAAAGGGGGTTTTAGAACTCGTTATGTTATTTTTGCAAATGAAATTCAGGTTATAGTGCAGCATAAATAGAATTACTTGCTGTATATAAGTTATGTATGCAAAAGAAAGTAAAGAATGGAGAGCAAGTACTTGCCAACTTTTTTAGTTAAATTTTAATTTTGATGTCTTTTAATTATATGACGTTTTAGTTGTAACGTACTATAACTATACATTACAATAATTATAAGTCATTAATATTGGTTTGGGTTCTCAAATTTCTTAAAGGTCCAATCTTGTCGATTTTGTCTCACTATTTAATCTCTAAATAGTGAGGAGTTTTTTAAGTCAAGAGAATGTGTAAGCTGTAGATCTTAGAAGAGAGAAAATTTGTTGGTATATTCAATAAGTTATTTCAATAAAATTATAATTTCTACCAATTTTATCAAAGCTTAAATTTTGATAGTAGGTTCGCAATACAAGATTTTTCAATTTAACCATAGAGACTTTTGGTTAAGGAATCAGTCTCAAACTCTTGCTCTATTTGTGATTTCTTGTTCTTTATTTTTTTATGTATTAACTCATTATAAACATTAATTTGTATATTTTATTTGACTTATATATATATATATATATATATATATATATATATATATATATATATATATATATATATATATATATATCAGTAGAGTTTGATTTAGTGGCTTATGCCTTTTAATTGTCACATTCAAAATATTTGTATTCTCTTTTGTTATTATAATAATCTTTTTCTATTATTATTGCTTCTCAAAAATTTTTGGATAAGTTTGGAATAATTATTTAAGTTGCATCCCTTAGTATTTTTGGTTGTTGTTATTATTTTTCTCCCATCAAATAATATAAACATAAAATCAATAACTTATTCACATAATTGGTATATCTTATCCCAATCTTATCCCATAATATAAGTTACAATACCAAATTAAAATAAAATTAACTAATTTTATAAAAGTCATAAATTTTAAAGAACATATAAATTAATAAATGAAAATAGCTTAATATCATGTCAAATGGTCAAATATAATGGAAGTTATTTGTAATTTTTCTAAATTCCTAATTCATTTTAGAAAACTACATTATAATATTTTAAGATTCTCATACATTAATATACATAAATAATAATAGAACCATGATTCATAAAAAATCCGATAAAAATATCTTATTTAATAGAATCCTAATCCCTTTTATTTTATTATTATTTCTCATAATAATTAATAAATCGTTCTAGTTTATTAAATTATATTTGGATTGATCATAATATTTCACATTAATTGCATAATTAAGTTAATTTATCAATTAATTCTGATATTCAAAAGTCTTGCATTGCAATATCTTGGACTTAAAGTGTTAAATGATGATTACAGACATAACATGTAACAAAAGCAAAAACATGAAGGATAGGCTAATAATATTTCTATTCCATATACAGTTAAAATTTACTAGTAGTAATAATAAAGGTAAGTCAACAAATTAACCTTGCATTCATGTTATACAATAAACTCACCTGTAAATTAGTTCATCTATAACATGCTCGACTTTAATTAAGATCTTCAAGAATTTGAACTTGTTATTATATGACTTCGAGAAGATATTTCATGTCTAATAAGGACTAACATTTGTCTCAGAATTTGAATATACTCCCTCTTAAGATAATCCATAAATATCCTTTCATTAATATATCAACAAATCAACACATCTAAACTTCAACTAGGTTAATCCAACAGATTTCACTAACTCAATTTCAAACAACGACAAAAACATTCAAAATACTCTTAGATTTATTAATTTAAATTAGAACAATAAATATCAAATTTGTTTAAATAAAACAAGTAAATAATAAAAACTCAAATTCTTTTAGAAACTTACTCATCGGGATTTGGTTGGTTAGTACACATTTTTACCAGATCCCATTTTTTTGTAATTATTTTTAACTTGCTACTATATAGATTTCATTAACCCACACTCTTTCAAATTCACTAAGAGGTTTTGAATATGCGAAACCGAAAATTTGCATTTCAAAATTGTGTCAAACACACACAACATCAATTCAACATTTAAAATAACTATCAAATTTCAAATCAACATTTAAGAAAATTACCGAATAATAATTTTATATTCCTAACAAACTTCAAACATTATACTTTATTTAACACATAAACTAACTATCTACAACCAATTCAAATTCAACCAAATTTCCCTTTTCAATAACTTTCAAATTTTGGTTTAAAATTTCACATGAAATCAAAATTCATCAAAAGTTAAAACCCAAATAACTAATCATAGAAAATTTAAAATATAACACAAGAAAAATAATTTCCATTAGTTGCTAACCTAATAAACTTGGGATCTTTGAGCGCGTGATAAAAGGAGAGTGTCAAGAAAAAGTTAATCAAATTTGGAATTGTCCAAACTTAAGAATCCAAAACCTTATGTTATTATATCGAAACTCAATTTACTCTAAAATTGTTATTTCTCCTTATAAACATCAACATGCACGTGGACTTTAGAAAGAGAAAGAAAAATAACGAACTTAATGATGAGATCATGGATCAAGAAAGACTTATACTACAATTAAGGAGTGAATTTTAAGTAAAACTCAATCTTGCAAAAAAAACTAGTAAGGAAGGTTTTCACCCATTTATATTAGGAATCTATCTTATTTATAGTTGATGTGGGATCTCTAACACACCCTACTCACATTTCGAGCATGAGACTAGAGAGTAGTGGTCTGATAAAGACCCGATAGTGTGGATGAATAATAAACCCAACAAAATATAAACTCTGCTAAGATATGTTCTAATCTATGACTTTGATACCATGTTAAAAAATGAATTTGAAACATAACCCAACCTTGTAAAATTGGATTTTATGGTGAAGTTTGCACCTTTCTTTGAAGCCTAATAAATGCATAATTATAATTTAAAAATAAGGTCAGGAATTTTCAAAAATATCTCAATACTCTCTCTCAAGCTAATGAGTAAGTGTTTTCTATTCCTGACTTAGATATAATTCTTTCATCAAAATTATTGCAATTCAACCCTTGGGTAAGTATATATGCAAATTGTGCTTGAGAAGAAACATGGTGTGCAAATCATATTGTTGTCAAGCTTTTCTTTAATTAAATGGCTATCCGCTTCAATATGTTTGATTTTATGATGTTGGACTAGATTACAGGTTATGCTAATTACAGATTTGTTATGACAATAGCTTTATAAGTCCATCCTATTTTATCTTCAAGTCTTTCAGTATAAATTTTAACTACAATAGCTCACATATCCCTTGAGCCATGACTCAATTTTGCTTTAGTAATGGACCTAATTATCACACTTTGTTTTTACTCTTCCAATCAAGTTACCAAGTTTGTGCAATAACTAATAGTTGATCTTTTATAAAAAAGAATAAACTTGTATAATCAGCATCAATATAAGCTTCAAGACTGATGTTTTTGTTTCTTCTTAAAAAAATTCCTCATCCTAATATACCTTACAAATCCAGAACAATCCTAAGAGTAACTTGTAAATGGACACTCTTTAGATGATAAATAAACTACTTACTAAACTCTTAGTAAAATTAATATCAAGTTTAGTGTAAGATAAATAAATAAGTCTTCTTACAAGCCTTTTGATACATTTCTTTATCAAAAATCATACAATCTTTTTCATTTTTCAACTTTATATTTCGATCAATAGATGTGCTTGCTAGTTTAGAGGCCATTTTACCCGTAACAAATCAATAATATGAGATATAAAAATCTCTTTATTGAAGTGAGCAATTTCAATTCTTAGAAAATATTTCAATTTCTTCAAAGGTCTTAATTTCAAAATTTCTAACCACACGTTAATTCAATTTTTTTATTCATGTTCATGATTACCTGACACAATAATATCATACATCACTAATACAAAAATGGTTTTTTATACCTCTTAAAAAAGGCTTTTTATACCTATTTTTTAGTAGGTATAGAAACAAGGGGTATAGAAAGTTTACGATCTTTTATACCTATTTTTAAATCGGTGTAGAAAGTTTTCATTTTTATACCTGTGTTATTCATAATAGGTATAAAAGTCTTATATTTACACCTAATACTATGGGAGCAGGTATAAAAAGTCATCCTCGATGTTAGAGAGAAAATTTTCTTTTTATACCTACTGGTGCTATAATAGGTGTAAAAAGTGAAGTTTTTTTTTAAAATATTTTATTTTTATGTACTACTATCCATATTCAGACCTGCATAAGATTCAATCCCAAAATACAATTTAAATAATCAATAACAAGTAAAATAATTAATATTATTTTCATCTAACACATCAAAATGTAATATCTACCTTACAAAGTTCCTAACTATATTTACCTAACATAGTTACTTAACATATTACACATAAAATAGTTCCTAAACTCAAAATGTAATATTGAAACATCCAATCATTTACAAATGGTTAAAAGAAATGTAGCCCATTGCTCCCGAACATCCTTTATGACATGTTGTTCCATTGGAGACGTGTCATCAAATATCTACACAATGAATAGTTTGAGTAAAGTTATAATATTAATAACTTAATATCTTAGTTATAAAATGTTCACATTACCAATTTCCATGAGTCAACGATATTTGCGGATATAATTTTCTGCATGTGCCTCATGACATAATATCCGCACTCAAAGCTTCCCGGTTGACGTGAGCACTACAAGTTAAATTTATAGAGTATCATAAAATTTATAATTGTATTTATAGTTTGAAATATTAACTACTTACAGTTGGTGCAATGAACTACAACTTCTTTCTAGAGACGATATGTGTTCCCTGCAACCTTGAATATGCCTCAACCACTCTATAAAGTTAAATGTACATTGAAATGAGAACTTAGTAAAATCAGATATGTCTACACTACAAATAAATTATTAAAAACTTACAATATTAGTGTATTTTTAATAGCCAAAGTGTGAGGTTTTTTGTGCAATGAACATAAGAGAACTATAAGAAACTGTTGAGGAAGAATTAATAACAATTGTCAGTGACCCCTGTAGATTCAAACAATAATAGTGTTAAATAACATTTACATAAATAAAATTTATTAATAAAAATTATATACTTACTGTTGCAAATAAGGTGCTAAGTACACTTGCTTTTTTCCGTTTACAAAAGCCTCTAAGAGGTAGTTTTGGACCTCTTCACCTTTATTCCCAACTCCTTGAATGGCAACAGGGTCAATAAAACCATAAATGTGATCATTCTTCTTTTCAATGGTCAACCGATGTAAATACCTTAAACATTGAAAATGAATAATGTTAGAATAAAATATTGAATATATTTAAACTTCATAAATGTAGAAATTTACTTACAACAACCAAAGTTGTAATATTGATATACATAACATATCAGTGCCAGAGAGAATTTCAAAAATATCCCTTTGACATATGAAGAAAGAGAGAATTTCAAGAATATGTTGATAAAATTAAGATAAAATGAATTTACATTTCATATTAATTTAGTTATATTTAATGATGCGATATTTTTTATTGTTAAGTTAATTTGCTTAGCATATTAGTCATCATATTATTAACTATGATATATTTGTTAACTTAAATACTATGATATACTTTTTAAAATCTATGTTAGCAACAAAAAATTCTACAACTTTTACTTTTTCATATCTACCTTAATATCCTTGTAAAATAAAATACAAGTAGTATTATGTTTTTGCTATATTTAAACACATAATATACTCATTCGTTATGATTTTCTAGTTGTATCAAATCTTCCTACTTTGAAGGCTGATATGTTTTATTTAAGTCGAAGTATTTATAGATCTAAAATATATTTGTTAATACACTTTAACACCAAAGTCAAATATTTATGAAAAAATCACAAAAAATGTAATTATGAATGCATAACTTCACCAATATTATTTATAATATCTTTATCGTAGAGTTTTGATGGGATCTTATATTATGTAGGTTATTATCTATCATGTGCTTTTTTAGAGTTTTACTAACCTGACTTGTTCACCAAATCTTTAATTAATCATATTAACCTTAAATTGGTTTCTACATTTTAATTTATATTTATTGTTTGATAATAATTTTAATATACATATGTCTATTTTTATTGCATGTACGGCTACATTTATAGGAAAAAAATTATTGTTATGTAAAATGGAAAAAATTTGAATTACACTGAAATATAATTAACGATAGTTTGTTTTGTTTAGTAAATGTGAACAGTACCTTTGTTCACGTTTCAACAGGCTTCAGTGAAATTGGAATCACTTTTCAACAGGCTTCCAAACCAGTCAATAATTTCATGATTGGAAGTACCAAAACAGCAATCCTACAAAGGAAGAGATTGGCGCAACCAGATATTACAAATCTGCACTTCCAAAAACAGCCCCTGCACAACTAAACACACCATCCAAGCAAAAGGAAACATGCCACAAAGTAAAACAAACCATACCTGATAGCTTGGGCAAAGAATGCTTCTTCGTGTCAAGAATCCTTATAGTTTAAAAATGTCTTAAAAAAGAAGAAGAAAAAAATTAGAAAATACAAATTAACCCTTTTGTGGTTCTTATTCTAATAATTGGCATGAAAAATTATACCTACTTGAATGACGGAATAAAAATAGATGAAAAATTATACATATCTTAGCAGGGGATGCAATTGATAAAGTTCATGGACCATTTTTTCCAGTTTCTTTGATTTATTATTTGAGATACAAGAATCTGTTCTTGAAAAGAAGAGTGAAATATTTTTACTCTCAATTCAGGATATAATCTTTTCACTAATCTTAAATATTAATTTAGAATAAAATCTTTCAGCTGGTCCACTTAAGGTAGAAAATTCCTGATTTCCTGTCTTAGTTCTTCTTAGTTCTAGCTAAGTTGATTATTTTTTGGGAACTAAACTTTGATTAGCTGGAACCAAAGGTTGACTAATCCCAAAAGGTTGATTAATAATTCTAACATTATGAAATCTCAGCCAGAAAATCTTGTAAACTTACGGGAAATGAGCATTTTATTCATTTTCCAACTAGAATTTATATCTAAAGCAAATTAGAAAAGCCATTTAAGAAAGATGACTTTTATTGCAGAGAGCAATTGATGGTGTGGAGGGATACTAGAACTAGATGTTTATGAAGGAACATTACTGATATTGCTTCTTTGATTAGATGAAAAACCAGTTAGAGCCAACAATGTTGTGTCAAGAAAAGCAAATATTTTTCATGTTAAAGAAACTTGATGAATGGTTTTGTTTATGCTGACATGAAACCTTATGAAATTTGATCCTATATATGAAGAACTGAAATGTTTTCATAGCAGTGTAAGCAAAATGACTGACCTCAAGAGCCCTGTTCTTGGCAAATGCTTCAGGATCAGTAGATAATCCAGCAGTGTCCCATCCATAGTCCCTTGGGAATTCTCTAGTTAAATAAGAGGGAGTTTGAGCCGAAAAGGGTCCCAAGTATTTCACTCTGTCTGGACCGTACCACAATTCATTTCTCTGCTCACTCATCAACACAGATAACACTACATATTAGTCACACAACACAACCCAAAAAAACCAAAACCAGTAAGAAAAAATATGAAAAGCACAAACAAACAAACACTTGAAATTTTGTATTCTCAACTTTCTTCACTTTTACTAACTTCTTCAACAAACAAACAAACAAACCAACATAAACAAGGAGGAACTTATGAACTCAAAGGTTCACGTCTAAACATAACTAAGATCCAATCACATTTCCAAGACTAATTTCAAGAGGTTTTCATCACATAATTCAGATTCCAAACTAGATTCAAAGTGTTATATAAGAGAGTAGCAATTCTACCTTATATCAACTAAACAAAGATCTATCCATCAAAGGAAGAAATTTGAAATTTGGATCTTAAACAAATTTAAAGTACACAAGTTGATACGTTTAAATTTACTAAAGATAAGCCAAGATTAACCAAAGTATCATTGACAGTTAGAGTGAACAACATATTGAGTGTTAAACAGCAAAAAACTTCACGCCTGTTTAAACAACCTACTGTCAGATATATACTCTTTATACATAACTACTGACAATTATATTCTACACATAACTTCCATAATTGTCCTTGATGATCAGTTCCTATTATATATAACTTTATAGTAGCAAAATGTGATTCAAGAGAATAAATATCACTCCTTAATACCACGTGAGTCATTTTCTGGTTTTTAATCTTGTTTAACATTAGTTCATTGCTAAAATTCTTGTCAACCTGTTCTAGAGTCATTGCAGACCTTTCCTTCACATTCCAAATTGCAGAACTAGCTTGTTTAAATGCTTGTTACTTAGTATAATGGTCAGAAACGAATTTAAGCTGTGTGAGTTGATCAAACTAGGAAAAGGCAAAGCTGAAAAAAGAACTGCACATGTGATTTGGATACCTTGAAGAATGTTTTATCATTGAAAATTAATATTTTTATAATTATATATTTATTTGATAACTTATTTTCAAGAATAAGGGAATTATCAAAAACATATTTTTATAATTAAAAATAAAATGAACAAAACAACGAATGTAAGTGATTGTATAAATTTATTTGGAATTCATGGTATTATTGTTTAAAGTAAATAAGAGTGAAAAAAATTTGTTTGAGGATCTTCTTAAACTCAACACCTCTTTAATAATATAAATATAATAGTTAAATAAATTAAATTTTGTGTTTTGTGGTGTAAAAGTATCATCCGATAAGAGGCATTTCAAATGACAAGTCTGCAACATAATACCACAATAATTGCCTCTGTTATTCCTTTGTGAGCTAAAGTATCTTACAAAGTTAATCAAAAGTTTTGTCCCTGATCAACTAAGATGTACAAAATAAACAACACAAGTAAAATTAGAATTAAAGCTAACTAGCTAGATCTATTCTGCTATTCAGATTACCCATGATACTAGCTTAATTAGACGACATGAATAGTTAATGGCTTTCTAAGAATACAAAAAAACTCAGATGTGCTGATTTCTACGAGCAACACGAAAAGCTACTCTAGCTGTTTGATGAATCTGTGGTTGGTTTTGGGTATGAAGAATAGCCTTCACAATAGTAAAGAAAACAGTCGTAGCACCCTAAGTTCAATACCTTGAACACCATATTAGCCACCAACCTCTCTACTCTACTACTTTTAGGATAAGGTTTTTAGTTTCTTATAATGGAGCAGTCACCGAGGGATACCCTAGCTTAGATCTAAAAGAATATGTATGCAGTTGCACACTTCCTCAGCCAAACAACATATAAAACAACGAAACAGATGTCTGCAACAACATAAATATTTTGCACACAATGATACAAGCGAAATTGATTGCCTTAACAGAAAATTTGGAGAAGAATTATCAGTATAAACCCTAATTCATAAAAATGTACCACCCACGGCAGACCACCTGACGACGGCACACCACGGCAAGGGTTTCACCTACACAGCTTGAAACGCGGACGAACAACTTCAAACGTGGACCAATAGCTTCACCCAACCACCTCGACAACTTCAATAATAATAACGAACGATAACAATGGCAGGAGAATGAAGAAGAATGGAGGAGAAGGAAGGAGGGAGAACGAAGGATGGGGAAGAAAGGAGGGAGAACAGGAGACAGAACGAAAAAGAAATTGCACTAAGGAAGAAGAGTTGCGGGAGGGAAAAGAAATTGAATATGTAAATAATCCATACCTGTTATAATTTTCAAGTGGTGTAGATCAATAATTTATACCTATTTTAAGGTTAAGAGGTATAAAAATAAAGGATTATTTATACCTATTATCATTGCAACCGGTATAAAGCTATTTGTATTTTTTACAATTTTGCCAAAAAGTTTCACATATTTACAAAATTGCCACCACATCAATTTCTATAGCTAATGAATTTTAATAGGTATAAAAATTAGCTATAAAAAGTATATTTTCCACTAATGCATGTAGACTAACAAAATTGTTACTCTTCCTAAATAAAAATGTTGAAAACTGACACGGTTTTACGTGTTCTAGTTGATTTTGAAATGGATGACATTTGGAGACGAAGATGAGATGAAACGAGAGAGGAAGAATGGTGGTGTAAAGGCTCACGAGAATGAAATAAAAAGATGGGGATGATGTTTATCTTCTTTCTTCCCTGACTTTTTGTTTTATACACACGTTACAGAGATAAATTATAAATACTGATTAAGTGTAAAGTACATGTTCCAATTTATTTAGTTTCTATTTAAGCGAATGTAGTAGCAATTTCTTATATTTTTTTCACATCACAAAATTCAGCATTTTGAAAATGTGTATTATTAGAAAATTAAAATGAAACAAATCTGCACCTTCTAGTATCTTATTATAATAATTTACACTTCCATAATTCAAGTTATAGATTAGTCAGAAGAAGCTTAAGCTTATTTCCAAAGTATAAAACCTTCATACATCCACATGAATAACCACACTAAAAGTACATTCCCACCTAATTTTAATGGTGATTTACTGCTTAATCTCGTTGCCAAAGTGTAAGGTCAGATTTTTTGCTTCATCTGCATAGCAAACAGGTATAAAGAAATTATTGTCTTTTTCGTTTGACTCATCATAAGTTCTTGCTGTAAGGGATGATGATCTACAAGCATTTGGCTTCACTTTGCCTTTGTAAGCCCTACAAATATAGGTCTCAAAATTTCTGTAGTCCTGCATCCACAAGAAAAGGCAAAATAGTTTAGCCACAATTCAGTATTCAGTTCTGTTCTGCAATCTTCAATTTGACATCACTCGCAAACCTCTTGGAGTGCTTGGTTGTTCACAACCACCCATGGAACAAATCTATGGGGTGGTTTAAGCTCAGATGTTTCCTTTCCATACTTTAGGTGAATCTGCTTGGTAGACACATAAAAGGTGTTAATATGAAATTATATTTTTTTTATCAGAAAATATTTCTTATTAATATATTAAATTTATTGATTTTATTAATAATTACCCGTATAAATTAACAACAGAAATGAAGAGTGAAATTAGAAAATAAAAAGAACTAACAGTTTTCCCGTTGCCACTTGTGTAGCAATCAATAGGTGATGTGCCCAAACCAGTCATTTGGAAGCAGTTCATCCATTGCCTGTGTCTCCCTTCTAAACTCAGACGCTCCAAACACTCAATAAATCTGAAATGTTGCATCTGCATGCATCGTAATTCTGTGTTAAATTCATTCACTCAACGAATCTGAAATGCTGCATTAGCCATGCATGAAAATGAGATGCATGACTACTTAGGGTTAGTATGATGATTTTTTTTAAGTTGTTTAAAATCATTTTTAGCAATTTTAAAGGTATCAATTGAAACTGATAAATGAATGTAAATTTCGTTTTACGATTTTATAATTTGTAGGATTGAATTAGAGTTGAATTGAGTTTGTTAAGAAACTAAAAGTTAAAAGAAAAGTAAAATAAAGTTTACAAAGTTAGAAGAGAAAATTAAAATTGTTATATAGGAGCTCTACCACGTCAGGATAGATTGTAATAGTGCAGGCCTGGATCGTGTTTAGGAAGCATTCATCCTCTCCATGCTGCAATAATTAAGAGAAAAATAAAATAAAATTGATGATGGTGAAAATAAATTATAGAAAAAAATAAAATAGAAAATGATTTTATTAACAAAATAGACATTACATGTATCTATGTTGTTTAGATAACCTACTCTGGGTCACTATGAGTGATAGTGCTTCTCATGGGGTGTGCATAGTTTGTAATTGATGAATTGCCTATTATGCATCATTTAGTCAATTTGTTTCATAATTTTAAACTCGTATGTAGGCTTTATGAGAAGGGATGAATGAGATTCAAGTGATAAAGGTGATGATTTCATGATTATAAGAGGATTATAATTAAACATTTTGGTTTATTTATAGATTGTATGAATGTGGTTAATTATAAGGAGAATTGTCACATTGTCTAGTGTTGGGGTATATACTGAGTCGGAGTCTAAAGAATGAAGTCATCCTAACTCTATTGAACTTATTAACGCATATAAAGAATGAAATTTAGGTGGTACGAATTAAAGGAGGTTTCTATAGAGAGATTTAGTGTGGGAGAACACATTTTTGACTAGGCTATACTAAATTAACCCTATCATGAGAGACTTTAGACCAAGTGGAACCAAGTTTGGTTATTATAGTGCTTTACAAGGTTATTTCATAGGTGTATGACTTCATGAGCATTCAACTTAATACATGTCATTTTTAAAATTGAGTCTAGATCATATTTGTATTGATGAATTGTTATTGTATGATATATATGTGTCTCTTAAGTTTTTGTATTAGTAAGTGTGTGAGCACATAACTTGTTAATTTTTGTTAGATATTTGTTTTTGAACTGCACATTGTTGCACGTGACAAATTTATTTAATTTATCTTTATTATTTTTGTTAATTGAATAAGTCTTTTCTATTCCTAAACTTTAGGAGAAAGCAATTCTATTTATCTTGGTCAGTTTGTTTGTTAGGGCAAGTATTATAAATGTACGCAATTGACATTTGAATAATATAAGAGTTCCCAATCATCTTTCATTCAATTCATATATTGTTCCTGTTTCAATCCTTCATTCTTTGTTTTTCTTGTTGCTCTCATTTTAAACCAACAATTGGTATCCTGAGCCCTTTTCTTACGAACCTGTGAAAATGGATGTTGAATCAAATTTCTCACAAGTTACAGCTCCAGTCTTTGATGGAGAAAGCTACGATCTTTGGGCTGTCAAAATGAAAGCTTACCTGGAGGCTCTAGATCTTTGGGAAGCTGTAGCAGCAGAGTATGAAGTTCTTTTACTGCTAGATAATCCTACCATGGCCCAGATCAAAATTCACAAGGAGAGAAAAACTAGAAAAGCAAAGGTCAAATCATGTCTATTTGCTGGTGTTTCTCAAACCATCTTCACAAGAATTATGACTCTTAAATCAGCCAAAGAAATTTGGGATTATCTAAAGGAAGAGTACGCTAGGGATGAAAGAATAAGAAACATGTAGGTGCTTAATTTAATGAGGGAATTTGAATTGCAAAGGATGAAAGAGTCTGAAAAAATCAAAGAATACTTAGACAAATTGTTGGGTATATCCAACAAGATAAGGTTGTTGGGCAACAATTTTCCTGATTCCAGAATTGTTGAGAAAATTCTCGTAACGGTGTCAGAAAAGTATGAAGCATCTATTGCTTCCTTGGAGAACACAAGGGATTTGTTTAAAATCACATTTGTAGAAGTGCTACATGCATTCCAAGCCCAAGAGCAACAAAGTTTGATGAGGGAAGATCATGTTGTTGAAGGTGCTCTTCTAGTCAAAAGCCAACAAGCCAAAAACTACAAGAAGAATCATCCAGCCAATAGTCAAAGCAATACAAATAATTATGATAAAGGAAAAGGTGGAAAGAAAAGTTACCCACCTTGTCAGCATTATGGCAAAATGGGTCACCCTCCATTCAGATGCTGGCAAAGACCTGATGCTAAATGCAACAAGTGCAATCAAATGGGACATGAAGCAATCATATGTAAGAGCGAAAATCAGCAACAAGAGGAAGAAGCTAAGGCTGCTGATTAGGAGGAGGAGGAGGACCAGCTATTTGTAGCTACTTGTTTCTTGAGCAGTGAATCGAGTGAAAGTTGGCTGATAGATAGCGGTTGTACCAACCACATGACCTTCAACAAGGCTCTTTTCAGAGATTTGAGGCCAACTAATGTCACTAAAGTCAGAATAGGTAACGATGATCATATCTCAGTCAAAGGAAAGGGGACAATTGCAATCACAAGTTGTACAGGCACAAAGTTCATTCATGATGTTTTTTTTGTTCCTGAAATTAACCAGAACTTATTAACTGTAGGTCAATTGATTGAAAAAGGATTTAAAGTTATTTTTGAAGATAAATATTGTTTGATTAAAGATGCAGTTGGTCAAGATATGTTTAAGGTAAAAATGAAAGGAAAGAGCTTTTCTCTAAATCCATTGGAGGAGGAGCAGGTTGTTTTTTCTTTGAAGGAAAATGTCACAGAAATCTGGCACAAGAGACGTGGACACTATCATCGTCAAGGACTACTGCAAATGAGTGGAAAAGAGCTAGCACTTGATATTCCGGTGCTTAAGAATCAAACTTCAAACTACAAAGCCTGTCAATTTGGGAAGCTAAGTAGAAAACCTTTTACAGAGACAATATGGAGAGCATCAAGGAAGCTGCAATTGATTCACACAGATGTTGTAGGGCCTCAAAGAACACCTTCATTGAAAGGTAATCTTTATTATGTTCTCTTTATTGATGACTTTACCAGAATGTGTTGGATCTTTTTCTTCAAGAACAAATTAGAGATGGCTGGAATATTTTGGAAGTTCAAAGCCAAGGTTGAGAATGAAACTGGTTTCAAAATTCAGATTTTGAGGACAGACAATGGCACTGAGTACACATCTGAAAGATTTAATCAATTTTGTGAGGATTCTGGCATTGAACATCAACTAACTACTCCCTATACCCCACAAAAAAATGGGGTTAGTGAGAGGATAAACTGATACATCATGGAGATGACGAGATGCATGTTGTATGAAAAGAATTTACCAAAAGAATTTTGGGCAGAGGCAGCACATACAACTGTTTTTCTTCAAAATAGACTCCCCACCAAAGTTTTGAACGATCAAACACCATTTGAGGTTTGGCATGGTTACAAACCATCTCTGAAATTTCTTAAAATATTTAGTTGTTTGTGCTTTACTCATGTTCCACAGAGCAAGCGAGATAAGCTGGATAAAAGAGCATCACCAGGTATCTTTATAGGCTACAGTACAGTCAGCAAAGCCTATAAAATCTTTCAGCCGCAAACCAAAATAATAATTATTAGCAGGGATGTTCACTTTCTGGAAGATGAAGAATGAAATTGGGATGATAAAAGGAAGACAAATCTGGTTTCTACAGATGTGAAGTTCAAATCTTCAAACACAAGACAAAATGAAGATGAAAGCTGGCAAAATGAATTACTAGATGATGATCCAGTAAGAGGTACCCAATTGCTATTTGAGATTTATGAAAGATGCAATATTTCTGTTTGTGAACCTACAGATTATGAAGAAGCAAAGAAAAGTTCAAATTGGAGGGCTGCAATGAAGGAGGAGTTGTCAATGATTGAGAAGAACCAAACCTGGATTCTTATGGAAAAACCTCAAGGCAGAAAAGTAATTGGGGTCAAATGGGTGTATAGAACTAAATTAAATGTTGACGGTTCTATCAACAAACACAAGGCAAGACTCGTAGTGAAAGGTTATGCACAAATTTTTGGTGTAGACTACTCAGATACCTTTGCACCAGTTGCTCGATTGGACACCATTAGGTTGTTACTTGCTATAGCTGCTCAAAAGAATTGGAAGGTTTATCAACTTGATGTTAAATCAACTTTTTTAAATGGTTTTTTGCAAGAAGAAATATATGTTGAACAACCCCAAGGCTTTGTGAAAGAAGGAGAAGAAGATAAGGTTTATTTACTCAAAAAGGTTCTTTATGGGCTGAAACAAGCCCTGAGATCTTGGTATAGTAGAATTGATGATCATTTGCTGAAGTTGGGATTTGTCAAAACCTTAGCTGAATCAACACTGTATGTTAAGCATGATAGAACTGACATTCTTATCATCTCACTTTATGTGGATGACCTCTTTGTAACAGGAAGCAACACAAGGCTTGTAGAGAAGTTTAAGAAAGAAATGATGGAGGAGTTTGAGATGACAGACCTTGGTTTAATGACCTTCTTTCTTGGCATGGAGATCAAACAAGGAGAACATGAAGTCTTCATTTGTCAAAAGAAATATGTCAAGGAGATTTTCAAGAAGTTTAAACTTGAAGAATACAAAGAAATGAACACTCCAATGAATCAAAAGGAAAAGCTATGCAAGGAAGATGGAACTGAAAAAATAGATCAAGCATATTTCAGAAGCATGGTTAGGTGTTTGATGTACCTTACAACAACTCGACCTGACATCTTAAATGTTGTAAGCATTTTATCCCAGTTTATGCATTCCCCAAGTGAAATGCATTTCAAGGCTGCAAAAAGGGTGATTAATATGTCAAAGGCACTCACAACTTTGGCATCAAGTTCAAATGGACTGAAGAATTTAAGTTAACAGGATTCTCAGATAGTGATTGGGGTGGTTCAATTGATGACATGAAGAGTACCTCAGGGTACTATTTTAGCTTTGGATCGGGTGTTTTCTCGTGGAGCTCGAAGAAACAAGAAATTGTTGCATAGTCTACAGTAGAAGCTAAGTTTGTTGCTGCTACAGCTGCTGTTAACCAAGCCTTGTGGTTGAGAAAAATATTAATTGATCTTAACATGGAGGAGAAGGAAAGCACAAAAGTTTTTGTTGACAACCAAGCTACAATAGCTATTTCCTATAATCCTGTATTTCATGGGAAAACCAAGCATTTCAACATTAAGTTGTTCTTCTTAAGAGAAGTACAGAAAAATGGAGCTATTGTTCTTGTTTATTGCAAAACTGAAGACCAGGTTGGAGATCTGTTCACCAAACCACTTCCAGTCAACAAGTTTGAGTTCTTAAGACAAAAGATTGGAGTTTGCAGTTGCAAAATCAAGGAGGAGTGTTAGATATTTGTTTTTGAACTGCACATTGTTGCATGTGACAAATTTATTTAATTTATCTTTATTATTTTTGTTAATTGAATAAGTCTTTTCTATTCCTAAACTTTAGGAGAAAACAATTATGTTTTATCTTGGTCAGTTTTTTTGTTAGGGAAAGTATTATAAATGTACGCAATTGACATTTGAATAATATAAGAGTTCCCAATCATCTTTCATTCAATTTATATACTCTTCCTATTTCAATCCTTCATTCTCTGTTTTTCTTGCTGCTCTCATTTTAAACCAACAATTTTTCATCAGCTTACCCTTGTGTTTTCATTGTGGTGGTTTTTTCCTTCCTACAATGATCGTCTACTATTCGTGAGCATATGATAGTAAAGAGGGTTGAATAATGAGCAATTGTACTTAGGTATGTAATCTAAAAGTTATTTTTCCTTAAAAAAGTTTCTGAATTGTATAATCCAAAAGTTAAAATTGACTTATATATTGTGAAATCTAGAAGTAAAAGTTGACTTCCAAAATTTCAAGACGATTAAAAATATAGGTTGTAGATTGCACAATCCATTAGTCAATTTTTAGTTCAAAATTTCACAATTTGAAAGTCAAATTTTATTTCTAATTGCACAATCTCAAAGTCAATCTAGAAGGCATTTTGGGCTTGCAAATTACACAATCTGAAAGTCTTTTAGATTATGTCATATGGAGAGGGCAAAACAAGAATTTTTTTATATAAGAGCATAGAAATAAATTTGTAGAGGTACAGGAAGAACTGCCAAAACAAAAGGGTGGCTAGCATGCCTAATTTGGTCATTCTTAGAATAAACCCTTAACACAAATTGCATGAACATTGAACTTGCACTAAGCTACTTCGTTTTACACCCCCATAGTTTCTTCTTGAATCTTCATGGGATGTGAAAAAGATTTTGCTACCATCACCCTTATTGTCAACCACTCACTTCTTATCATTGTCCTCCCTTGTTCATGTGTTCATTTGGATTGATAGAAGAATATTTAGATTACCAACATGTTTTGAATTGTGAAATTTGGAAGATACTTTCAGATTATCCAATCTGAAAGTCAATATTTGCATAGGAAACAATATTTAAATTATGTATTCCTATTTTTTATTATTAAGAAAAAAAAACATAAGAAAAAGAAGAATCGCACGAGAATAGAAGAAAAACCGAAAAAGAACATAAGAAAACCCAAAGAAAAAATGAAGAAGAACCACAAAAGCAGAAGGAGAATGAGAATGAAAAGGAGAAGGGGAAGAAGAAGGAGGAGGAGAAAAAGAAGAAGAAGAAGAAGAAGAAGAAGAAAAAGGAAGGAGAAAAATTAGGAGGAATGATTTGTGGTTGTCAATAATTATCACTGTTTTTTTTATACATAGGTCAAATTTATCTACAAGTATTTTAGCAAAAAATAGTCATTGATAGGTCATTTGTAGTTTTTATTTACTTGATGGATTTTACCCATTAATAATTCTAATTTGTTTTTGTAGTGCATGTTCCTAACAAAAGAGGGAGGTTATTTGATAAAAAATTCATATTGAGTATTGTTAAAGTCAAATCATAAATATAAATAGATGTAAAACTCATCTTGTAAAATCCAAATTTTAAAAGATTAAATTAAGTTTAAATGATAATATACAAAAAAAAAATGCAATTATATAAATTTTAAAAATATAAAATATTGAAGAATATTTTAATTAAGGGTGACAAAACGGGTCGGATGGATCAACCACCAACCTGACCTTATTTTGATATGACAAGTTAAAATTTTGAACCTGTCAACCTGCCTAATCATAATGGTTCACTCCATGTTATTGCTCAAAAAATATTCTAAATCACGCACATATCCCTCTTTCTTCTACATAGTTTTATTGGACATTTATAACATTATCTCCCTCACACACTAGTTTCACGCAAACATATTTCTCTACCAATACTCCTAATCGCATCATTCTTTCTTCATCCTACTTTTCAAGACCTCGATCTCTTCTAAGAGTTAATTGATTTAGGAGGAAAATTAGAGTTGCTTTCTCAAAGCAATTTGTTTAGGGAAAAATTACGTTTGCATCCCTTATTTGCTTTTCTAATCTTGTTTGCATCCCTTATTTGCTTTTCTAATCTTCTTTTCTTTCTAGAGCCATTTGATTTGGGAAAAAATTAGGACTTCATTGATTTATTAATATTTAATCACATTTTCTCATTCGATGCTTTTGAGTAGCATGTTGTTTTTGGTGGATTCACCTGGGTCACATGAAAAGAATATGGTGGTGTTCATGAAATAAATTTGTAGGTTTTCAATGCCTTTCTCAATGCTACATGTGATGGGGTACAATTGATTTCAATTGAATACACATTTTGGCTCTTAAACAATTCATTTTGTTTTTATTAAACACCTCAATTTGTATTGTGGTAATAGCAATTGTTGACGACGATTTTAATCATCACAAGCAAAGTTAATTCAAAAGTTGTTGAAAATTGGTTTGTTTGTTGGCGAATCAAAACATGAATCTGCAAAGCAGTTCGTTGAAAATTGGCGGATCTGCTAACCCGCTAACATGTTTTATGACAGAATAAGTTACAAAATTCAGTTTATATGGACTTGTGGACCATCTTAACTCAATCCACTTTTTGATGGCTGAGCTAAAAGGCCCCAAATAAGGGTATTTGCCATTAGACCTAACTCCTTTCTTTTTACCTTATCCTTAAGGTTGATAATTGTGGTGGGTTGTTGAAGAATTGAATTCGGGCAAGGAATCAATTGAGAAAATTTAGGGGCAAGAATTTATTAGGGTGACAGTGCCTTTAAATTACGTTTTACGGATCCCAGAAATTGACCCATAACTCTTACAACTTTCTTTCAATATCATAACTTCTACTTCTGGTTTCAGATTTGTTCTGGAACCACTTTGTACAAATCGTGCAAAGAGTTCAAATGAGAATTTCATAGTAAAATGACAAGTAAAAATCAATAAAAAAAAAGCATGTTCTAATCATCACAATGTAGCCAACTAATTAAAATTCAAAAAGATTAAATTCTCACAATGAATTAATATTCAAATCTATATTTTTAAAAAATATCAACATTTAGTATCTGACTTTATGAATCAAGAATACATTTTAGAGCATAACTAAGTATGTTTACACAAACTTATCCCAAATAACTTTTAAGAGAAAAATATAAATGTTTCTATAAATTAAAATTAATTTATGTATAAATGAAAAAAAGTTAGAATAAATTTGACATATTAACTTATATATACATCAAAAAGGCATCTTAAAAATTCTAATAAAGAAAAAATTTATCCAAACTCATTCAAAATTAAGAATAAAATTTGATTCCAACTCTCACTACTTATATAATATTCTCATTCATCAAAATTAGAACCTCTTCTGACTCACAATCCTCCTAATAAAAGTTTGCATTAATAATAACTATAAATTATCAGAAGAAAAAAAAACTAAATTTTAATTAAAAATAACAATAACACATATTAAAAATTAAGTCTAGATTTTCCCATTACAATAATTAGGTTAATGATAGAAAAAATTCAACAATATGAAAAGAAAAAAAGTGGAAGAAATGTAACCTGACAAATGACAGAAGCATCAGGTGCAATCCAAGCATTGCCCCAAGGGACCAATCTGAGGTTGATAATGGAGATAAGATCCGTTTGGAAGATCCTCACAAGACGGTTCACAATGAAATCAGCACAATAGGGGCATAAACTCTCATAGTAGAGTGACACAGTTACCTTTTCATTTGGGGCAGAAGAAGAAGATGATGAAGAAGAAGGTGGCACCAAGAGCAAGAGCAGAAGAAAAAGAGAAAGGAGGAGGAAGCAACAGAAGAAGAATGAGCGACGAAAAGAATGAACAGAAGGATGCATTTTCATGTGTTGTGTTTCTTAAGAATCAAAGGTTTTTGTTTAGTAGTTGTTGTGTTGTGTTTGTGTTCTTTTGTGTTGTTTTGTGTGATTCATAGGTTGTGGAAGAAAGGTATCTTCTTCCCTCTCCTCTCTTGTCGCATCTGTTTCCTGCAAAGTGTGCCAATGCATGTCACTTTTCTTTTCATCTGTAAATTTATTATCACACAATGCATGTCACTTTTTACCTGCACCACACCACTTGACAATCTATTTATTTTATGGTCACAAAAAAAAAAAGAAAAGTTAATTTTTGTATTTATAAAGAAGAAGAAAAATTGGAAGCTAAAATAATAAATATAAAGTGTGTATAAAATAATAAATATTCCTTAAAAATTATTAAACTTGACTTTTAGTCTCTTAAGAAAAAAGTATTTTTAACTTATATACAGTATTTTTAATCTTCAAAATAGTTTGATAAAAGAAAAGTATTTTTGTCTTCAAAATAGTTTATATAAAAAAAATGTTTCTTATATTCAAAATAGTTTAGATAAAAAAACAGTATTCTTTATCTTCAAAATAGTTTGGATAAAGTTTTATAGAATAAAGAAAGGTAACTTAAATAATATTTGAGATATCAGAAAAAATACGTTTTAAAATTAGGAAGACTAAACAATACCGAATAGTATAATGTTAAAAAAACTAAAAATTTATCTTATTGCTTAAATCCAATTTTTATTCTTGTTGTTTCCTTAACGTGTGTAATTTTGATTCTTAAGCGAATTTAATAGCATATTTAGATTTATAAGTTTTCAAAATTACGTAAATTCAGCCTATATTATATCAATTATTACTTGCTCTAAATTATTATCATATATGTTTTTGTATAATAAGGTTCAACGTTTTATTAATCACAGTTACTAATATTCTACATAAATACGTAATATACGTTTTTCCCATTAGTGGCAGGTCAATTCAATATTTTCTGTTAGAAATTATAAAAGGTAACCACCATGTCGCTGAATAGTTTAATTTTAAAAGACTGAAATCAAATATATTGGGCCGAAATTTCACGTTTACAAAACTGTCTCTTAACATTGAATTTAAAGCTATTTTATTACAATAATGATGATGTTATTGTTATTATTATTATTATTATATATTTCTATTTTAATTTTTCCTTTTTCTAATATCACATTATTTACTAGATATCCTCTTGTCCCGTCCCTTCCAAGAATGTGATAATAGTTCAATTAAAAAAAAAGGTTACAAGAATTATTTTTATATAACTATACCTTTTAATGTTAGTTGGATTTGAAAGGGTGGCTCACCAAATTGGATGGACGATGGAAGGATTGATAGATTAATGTTTCGGTAGATATTTTGAGGGACTGAGAGACGTATCTTTGTTGACATGTCTTCCTCGTCTTCGAACACTTGGATCGTCTGAGCCGCTCGCCTTTCTTTAGTCTGGACCGTTCGGTCATGTCGGTCTTGGTCGATCGGTTGTCTTCGTGCTCCAGGAGGGGGAGGTACTTGTAAAAGGCACTCTGTCGCTCAAGTTAGGGGTGTGATTTGAAGAGCCTCGGCTCTTGGTTTAGTGAATGGTTATCACTATTGAGTATTTGAGAATAGTGGAGACTGAATAATGTGTAGGTGGAACGTACCTGACTTTTGGCTCTGGCTTTGTATTTATAATTTACCTCATGGATCCTGAGCTGATACAAGCCCAATAAAATATAAACAGAATAAGATATAAACAGATTACCTGAAAATTCGATTGGTTATTTATAACCTGCTTTATCAATATCTTTAATTAGATATTCTTTGATTATTTTATCATCTACTGGACTGTTGGCCCAAGAATAGCTTAAGCATTGGCCCAATTGCAGCCGAATCTTTGAACTGAGTGGATGGACCGAGCGGTGATGATTGTTAACCATTCGACCTCCGCTGGGTACGATACATTATGCCCCCCAAGTCCAAGTTAAGCGTTCGACTTTAGTCGTGGTTAACTATAAGACTTATGAGTTTGAGGGAGGTTGTTTTTCCTGTAGTGAGGAGTTTGCTTTCCACGTAAACATGAACCGGGAAGGATTTATCTCTCGGCCTTCAACATGAACCAAGAGGGATTTACCTTTTGGCCTTCAACATGAACCGAGAGGGATCTAGCTCTCGACCTTCAACATGAACCGAGAGGGATTTACCTCTAGGTCTTTGACTTTGACCTTGGAGTTCCTCCTGGGGAGCAGGTTTTACCGTTCGATCTATAGTACACGGGGGACTGTCTTCACCGTTCGGTTTATAACTTCAGTTTGTTGGCGAGAGGGTTTTACCTCTTAGCCGAGAGGGATTTACCTCTCGGTCTTTATCTTCAATATCATCGAGAGGACTTTACCTCTCTACCGAGAGGGTTTTACCGCTCGGTTTTTAACATCATCGAGAGGACTTTACCTCTCTGCCAAGAGGGTTTTACCGCTCGGTCTTCAACATCATCGAGAGGGATTTACCCTCGGCTGAGGGGATTTACCGCTCGGTATTTGAGCTAGGAGTTCTTCCTAGTGAATGGGCTTTACCGTTCGGCTTTGAGAGGGCTTTACCGCCCTACTTTGACTTTGACCTAGGAGTTCTTCCTAGGGAGTGGGCTTTACTGTTCGATACAATTAAGATTTTTATTTATAGGTATTTCAAGCTGTATACAAGAGAGTATCCATTGGTCATATTAGTATGATTCTTGTTTTTAACAATGTAGTGCATATTATATGGCTAAGTACGTCCTAGTTACTTGCATTTAAACATGTTTAATATGTATGATATATTTAAACATGTTTAATATGTATGATATATTTAAACATGTTTAATATGTATGATATATGATTATTATTAGACGGCCTGACTGATTACATATCGATCTAATACCAATGACACACTAACTACCCTATAGTTATCATCAAAGTATCATCAAACACACTCACTTTACTCAGATAAATGGACCATTGGGTCCAAGTCCAAACTCATCCAGATAAGGTCACATAAACATCATAAATAGTACTATAAATAACACTTATTACGAGGAATATGATTTATGTTTTCGTTAGTTACGCATTTATTAGTTTGTTGACATGAGAGACTCACTTGAGCGTCGAAGTGTCTTTCTCAAGTAATCTCACTTGCAGAAGACAAGTCTTACGAAGGTGGACGAATACACTAAAGATCGAAGGTTTGAGACATTCAAGAAATGTTTGAAGTCTTTGTAGGGTATGTTATCGGCTTTGAAAGAACAATTGACGCCTACCATGGGGTTAATTATCATTATGTGAAGAAACTATTAGTTTAGTGAAGGAAGCATTATGGTGTCCACATGGAGCAGAATGGTTGGAGAAAGAGAAATAGGACCCTCCACTATTGACATAACCGTTATCTTGGAAGCTTAGGTGAAGATGCAACAAGAATTCATGGAGTTTAAGAAGAAGAGTGCTGAGGAAATTAATGCCTAGAGAGATGAAAATGCAAAGTTGAAAAAAAGGTTGAGGTCGAGGTAACAACTAGCAAGGAAAAGGAGAAGCAAACTTCTGATAATGTGGTCTCGGTGTAGAAAACACCAACTGAAGGACCTGGTTTGATGGTCTCCTCTCTAAACTCTTCACCTCAAGATCTTCGGCCATAGTTGTGTTCTTGAATGCCTTGGTAGTCGTTATCTTGTTGATATCCAGCATATGACCTTCAAAGATCTTTGTTTACATTGAATCTCACATCCTTTTAGGAGACCTCCTGATATAGGAATTCGACTTGATGAATTGCCTTGTTGAAACCGTTGGTATACTAAATAATTATATACTTTTGCAACCTAACTATATCGGCCTCAAGTTTCGTCCTAAACTAAGGCACCTAATCTTCCAAGTTTTTGACTACTTGGCATTCTTCTCCTCGACCCATGAATTATGTTCTTTCTCATAGCTCTTTGTTTTGTAATTATTGTTGTGCATGTGTATGACAAGGTAATTGTGATAGTTAGTTTGGCTTAGTGTGAAAGTGAGGCAGGAAATGAAAATTTAAAATAAGTTGGCAATCAAAATCAATCAGAAATTAAAATAATATCAGTTCTTAAAATATTCTGAAAATAATGGACCTAGACACTCTAAATTTAGGGTTAGGTATATCTACTATCTATAATTTGTTAAGATAGAAACCCTAGCCATCAGGAAAAAGAGACAAAAGATTGAGTGTGTCGTGAGGGAAAGAGATTAATTGTGTGAAGGTTCGTGAGAGCTCGAAGGTGTAATAGAAGGACATTATCTGTTTAAGGGAAAGCATTGGTGGAAACCAAGGTATGGGGAGTTATCCTTCTAGTTTTGTTCTATGTTAAATATGTGTTGGCTTTCAAGTTCACGTTATTTTGTTGCAAGTCCATGCTATATTATATATTATGCAGTTGTCCTCTTTTTGAGATCATGATGACCGTGATGTGTGTGGTGCGAGAATTTGTTGCTTGCATGATAAATTTTTGGGCTCTTGGTTCATGGACTGTTTCACGTTGGTTCCATCCTTACATGTCATTCATAATTTTTGTGTTGTACAAGTTTATGTTATATGAGGTTTTCTTCCTTTCAATTATTATGTCACCTAGTATAAGCTACATTGAATACTTGATTTGCATTATTTTTCCCTTTGTGATGGTTGTGCAAGCAAGGGAGGGGCTTGAGGTATATCTTTTCCTTTTCTGTTTCATGTGATCCCTTCTTGTATCAAGTGTACGGGTTCCTTTTCTCCCAAAACCTTGGGTTTTAACATGTTGCCATGATATATTATGTTGTACTTATCTATTTTTACATGATTATGGATGTGTGTTCTATTGCCATATTGTGTTTAAGTTGTTGTTGGGTTGTTAATGTGTTGACATGCTATTATTGGGTTGTGTCGTGTTGTGTTTAATTGTTATCATGATGTTTTAGTCATGTACCTATTTAGATCTCGATAAACGTACCGAATCGTATTAAGTAATAAACCAGTAAGACCGGATATGTATCCCAAGAGACTCGTGTGACACTAAACAATCGTATAATTACTTAACTAATTTAGACTAAAGAATGATTCCATTAATTGTGATTTCGATGCAATAAAAATAAACATAATGCATAAGTTGTAAATTGAACTATTTTGGTTAAAACACTTGGAAATGGAATGATTAAAGATGATATGGATAAGAAATGTTGGGGAATGATTTTACCTACTACACGCAAATGCACTTTACTTCTTCTTCATTTAATTGCTCAAGTCAACCTACTAATCTACTCAAACCCAATCCCTTGGTAGAGAGAGCCTAGACTTACTCATTAAACTCAAATCCCTTTGAAAACCTAACAAGTTCATCCGCATTAAGAAAAGAGGTTTAAGAAAACTAAAGGTCCAAGTTCTATCCCTAGATACAATTTCCTTTAGGTGTTTAGTCCAGTTCAAGGTTCACACAATATCTCCCAATATTATGCAAACCAAAGAATCATGCTATGGTTGATCAAGTCACAACAAGCTTTAACAGAGGGAAATAAACACTTACAATAACTAAAAGAAGCTTATATTCATTCAAAACAAGTGCATTTACAAGAGAGTTTCATAGTTACATAATTTCCCCAACAAAATGAACTTAGCTTACAATGGAAGAAAATGGAGGAGATGGAGACCCAAGGAAGATGAATGGAGAGCTCTCACTGCCCAAAACTAGCTCCCAGAGGTCCAAGAAGATGTTTTCGTGCTTCAGCCGCCAAAAAGATGCCACCTTCGTTGCATGAAAGCTTTAAATAGGTCTAGGGTGCCACATCAGCAAGTGTCGATCTTAGCCCCCTTTTCTGGGGCGCCTAGGCGCGAGAGTTGCGCAAAGACTAGCGCTCAACCCCCTTCCTAGGGCGCCCAAGTGCGAGAGTTGCGAACCAATTGGGGCTCAACCCCCCTTTTTGGGGCGCACATGCATGAGACTGCCTTTATTTGTCTTCTAAATAATTGCTTTTGCATCTTTTCCCGGGTTCCAACTCTTGATGGTTTTGATACTCTTCCAATGCACAAAATTTGCCTATAAGAATTTGAGGGAATTAGTGATGAAAACCCCTAAGTGTAACCTAAACTAAACTTATTCACAAAGTTAGATAAAAGAGAGGATTAAGTAGGTTTCAAGCTTTAAGAGAGTTGATTTGGTATAAAAATGCACCACAGATAATGGTAAGAATTACCGTTATCAGTACCGAGTTGGTAAAATTGTTATCTTGATGTTTAAAACATGTGTCGAGTTGTTTTAAAGGTCACCATGATGTTTTGAGTTTATGCTAAGTTGTTTTACAAGCTACCATGATGTTTTGGGTCTGTGTCGAATTGTTTAAATTGCTACCATGATGTTTTGGGCTTTGTCATGTTGTATTTTTATGTTGTCATGCTACTTTAATTCTTGTCATGTTGTTTGAGTATGTTTATAGACTATTCATGTTATTTGGGTGTGTTACCATGCTTATTATTATTTTGGGTCAAGCTAGGTTGTTTTAGGTCGGGCTAGGTTGTGTTGGTTAAGTTATTCTAGCGAGTTGTATTGGCCAAGTTGTTCTGGCCTAAGTGTTTTGGAGGTCGGTCATGAGGTTTTTGACCTTGGTCGAGCTGGTGCTTGTGTTTTCTAGGTTGTTTCTTTTATTTTTTTTTTGCGGTGTTTGTATGAGTTCCAAGTTGTATTTTTTATTATTTATGAGCTATTTGTGTTTTTGGCTGAATTGTTTGCATGATTGTCGGGCTATGCGTGTTTTTGGCTAAGTTGTTGTGATGATTGTCGTGAACATGGATGTAATATTGGTTATTGGTTCTACTATTGTGGTGGAGTGATGTTTGTTTGTTCAATGTGAAGTTGAAAGATATGTTTGGTTGTCATGTCTTATTGTTGTGACTTGTAAAGCTAGGGTTTATTGCTTTTCACTTGAGGCTGTGAAGGTTAGGGAAAATGAGATGTCGAGTACTGCACCTTTTAGCTTGTGTGAAGTAGTGGACAAGGGAAGAATGTTTTGGCCATAGGTTTCCAGTTTGTAATTGATTATAGTGCTCGGTGTGTGAGGCATTGTAAGTCCTTTAGGAGTAGGGGAGACAAGTCCTTGTTATGATAGTTGAACGACTCGAACCACCCTGTTTGGAAAACAGATTGTGTATAGTAGGCTAAAAAAATGACATATGGTTTGGAATCACTTGGAGGTGATGTGTTCTTGGTATGATTTTGGTTGGTATCACTTGGAGGTGATATGGATCTTGTAAGATTCATTAATTGAAATGGATGTTTTGAGTAGTGTGAGTGAGTATGATTATTCCATACTATCTGGTATTGTTTCCTATTTAGCTCACCCTTATTTGTTTGTGTATATGCGATGATCGTATAACTCGTGTTGTTATATGGGGGCATATAATATTATAGATGATGTTGATGTTGTCTAGAGCGAGGAGACACGTTGGAAAATCTTATGAAGGATTTTTGAAATGCAATTAAGACAATATTTTATTTAAAATGTAATTTTTGAATATTATCTTATGGTTTGGATTTGGAATAATGTTGCTTCCACTTGGTTTGTTTTCATTTGCAATAATTAAATAAAGTTTTATTATCAAAGTTTGTAATTTTCTTAAGTTAATGAATGTTTTATAAACTACACGTGACATCCTAAAAGGGTTTTTAATTCCTCAATAGTGTCTTCCATATTCTTTATAATCACCTTCATCTCCACCCTCATGCCATTAGATGAAGAAACATCTGACAACATTGAAACCTGACTACTAGCACTACTATTGTTGACATTGAAACCCGACTACTAGCACTACTATTGCTACTCGTCTATTCTCTAAAACTCATGTTTGATCCATTACAGGACATACCTTTCAAAGTAGTTAGCTTTTACGTAATTGGCTTTTGGAAACGAACTCTTTTCATAGAGATAACGACCTCAAATCAATCTCTTGGAACTTGGTGATCAATTAGGTCAAATGAAGCCCTTACTTATAAGAAATTCTATAATGATTCACCTCCCCACTCTTCCTCCTCAATCGTTAAATCTCTCCAAATTTAAGGACTAAGGTTTTTGACTTTGCCTTTTCCAAGTAATGCATCGTTTTGTGTGTAGCACATCAGTCATACCTTTGCACCTCCCTCACCACATCATTTTTGGTCGTTATGCTTCTCGAGGCTAGGGGGTTATTGTACCTGTAAGTTTATGACTAAAGATACAATTTTTCTTTGCAAAGCTCTATAATACAATTATCAAGTACTCATATCATGGTTGACAAGTAAAAAGATGAGGGTTGATTACCAATTTTATTCTTTAAAGCTATATACAATCCTTTAACATGTCACATGTAAAGACTAGGGGACTGGTGTACTGTATATGGTTGAGTACCATTAAGACATACTAGTATATATGGGTCTCATCCTTGGATAATGTAGTGCATATTACATGGACGAATATGTCGTAAGTACATGCACCTAAACATGTTTGGTCTGCATGGCGTGTGACTACTACTAAGCGGTCTAATTGGTTACATGTTGGTCTACCAAAACCACACTAGTGCAAAAAGGACTTTAGACGTCTGTTATTTTGGGCTTTTAACGTCTGATCTCTGTCCGACGTCTATATGGGTGACGTTAATGAGACGTCGAACCCTTTAGGTCAGACGTCTCTATAGACGTCGGACCTATATAGGTCTGACGTCTATATAGACGTTTGATCCATACATGTTAGACGTCTTTGAGGTTGCTCCTAACTCATGGTGATTCCAATTTACAACTTTATATTTTAGTTTAAGAGAATGTATTGTACATTTTTTTTATTGGATGGTTTTAAAAACGTAGTGGAGGGAATTGGAGAAGTACAAAACGTAAGAAATCACCGCCATAGAACGCCGCCTAAAGACACGAGAATAACTGCACCAAAACCCAACGAAAACACATTTTAATCGGTTCAAATGAAAGATAATGCATCAAAGAGTGATGTAATCGGAGTAAAATAATTTAAAACGGTGCAAAAGTGAGAAAACGAACCTGAAAAGCGTAACCCGTAGAGAGAAAACGCGATGAAGATGATGAACAATGAGTGCGCGTAACGGTTGTCTCGCGTTCATGGTGTTTTAATGGAAAAATTTAGACGTCGGTTCCCCCAATTAACAGACGTCTAAAGTGCTTTAGAAGTCAGAGTGGCGGGATCGGACGTCTAAATAGAGTCAAAAAGTGACTTTTTAAATTTCTGGATTTAGGGTTTAGACATCGGTCCCCCAATTAACAGACGTCTTAAGTGCTTCAAAAGTCGGAGTGGCGGGATCAGACGTCTAAACGGAGTCAAAAAGTGACTTTTTAAATTTCTGGATTTAGGGGTTCCCCCAATTAACAGACGTCTAAAGTGCTTCAGAAGTCGGAGTGGCGAGATCAGACGTCTAAATGGAGTCAAAAAGTGACTTTTTAAATTTTTGGATTTAGGGTTTATACGTCAGTTCCCCCAATTAACAGACGTCTAAAGTGCTTCAGAAGAAGGAGTGGCGGGATCAGACGTCTAAATAGAATAAAAGATTATTATTTTTTAATTTTTCGTTTAGTTTTGGCGTCTATTCGGGGGAGCCGACGTATATGAGTATTTAGACGTTGGGCTCTTCCATAGGGTCAGACGTCTAAAGGGTGACGTTAAAGGTCTTTTTTGCACTAGTGCCAATACCTATAATTCATTGACTACCATGTAGCTATCATTAGAATATGATCAAACACTTCCGCTTTACTAAGGTAAATGAGCCATCGTGTCTAAGACCATACTCATCCAGGTAAGGACCTATAAACAATACTATAAATAACACTTTCATTAATTATGCATTTTTTAATTTATTGACGTGAGAGGTTGACTTGAGCATTGGAGTGTCTTCTACATGCACAACCCTCTTCCATCTTACAGAGGATGGTATTGAGGAGGTAGACGAATACCTTAAAGATTGAAGGTTGGTGACGTTCAGGAAGTGTTTGAAGTCAATGTAGGATACATTATTAGCTCTGTAAGAATATATTCAAATCAATATATGTATATAATTTTAATAATCAATTATATAAGAACATATTTGGACCACCTAAAGTTCGTTAATCACTATCTCTCTATGTTCAAGATCTTAGGTTCGTTCTCTCTTTATTTCCATGTTTTATTTTAAAAGAACTTTGTTAGTTAAATTCTACTTCAAAAAGAAGTACGAAACACTACTGAAGAAAATCTTTTTTATACTAGTTCCAGAATCAATATAGAAAGTTTTCACTTTTCTATGTCGGTTCCAAGATTAGTATAAAAAGTTCCCTTTTTGTACGAATTAAAGTCACAACTAACATAAAAAGTGCTTGTAAGGCTAATCTCTTATGCATCCCATGAACTTATGCAGAACACATAAAATAAATAAAAGGCAGCATTCTCAACAAAATTCATACCTCCTAAACTAGAAGAAATCATATATTTTTTATGTGATTTTATTTTTTCAAAATAACTAATTAATATTTAAAACAATGAAAAAGTAAGTATTGATATACTCCTTATCCAATGAGTATAAAGATAAAGTAAAAATTTTACCATGAATAAAAATTAATTTATATTTTAAAAATAAAGATGTGATAGCCAAATTCAAGCCACTATCACTCCCTTATCATCCTATTTTTAATCTATTACCTTTATGTTTAAATCGAATTTTAATATTCTTCTATCGATGTTATTGCAGAGTTTAAATTATTGATATAATTTATGTATAATTATTGATTACAACTTTTCATTGCAATATATTTTACACGTTAAATAAGGTATTTAATTAAATATATCATGAAAAAACAGACATATTTTTATATAACCCAGAAACTAATATTTAATTAAACCATCATCCAAATTAGGGGTGTTACTCCCTCCACCAGTGCAAAGTGTTCTCTTCATCTCCCCATTCCATTTTTATCCTTTAATAATATTTGAATGAATATGAATATGCGTTGTATTCTTAAACGAATATCATTATCTGTTTGAGGACAAACGGATGTCGACGTCCGTTCATGAATGTTGAAATCCGTTTAATTCCAACCTAATCCGTTTAATTGTTCATATGTTAGACCCTTTTGGCAATTAGGCTACAAATGCAACCACCACTTAGAGTCTGGTGACAGATTAGAAACTGATGATTTCCTGTTAAAATGGGTAACATTAACTACAATATGATCAGATTCATCTACTGTACTGGCAGGCTCAATATCAACCACTTTTGATGTTGCACATGAAGATTGGAAAAAAGCTAACTTGGGAGCTCTCTTCGCATCTTCTTGGACAAAGCAACTATTTGCCGTTCTCTGCCACAGAGCCCTTGCTTCTGCTCCTGCCATCGTTTATCTATTCTTTTTTCATACTTACTGAACAAAATAGAATTATAAGTAGTTAAAAAGCCTACACTTATACCACATTTACACAAAAGAAAAAAGAAATATGCAAGAAGGAATCATATAATGGTATATTAGAAGCCCAAACTCTAAAGTCCAAACACACTCTACAATGTTTTAGCAACGTGCTCAAAGCGTATGAGTTCCAAGGTTTGGCAAGCAACCCCACCCACTCAATTTTGTTGTTAAATAATTTTATATGTATAGCCTAATTTTATAAAAAATATATATATATATAAACTTACATATTTAAAAATATAATTATATATGCTAAAGTTTGTCCAGTATTGACTCTTCCCTAACTTGTTTATGCATTTGTCCCTGATTGTAACTAAAGACTATGTCCAAGTATATCTTCATCTTTCAAATACCATCTTTGTCACCAATCAAAACCAAAATGGAGAAGAAGTGAAAATCGATATGGAGAAAGAGAGAAAGTGAGAGTTAGAAGATGGAAAGAAGGGATCTGGAAGTGAGAGTTGGGATGAGAACAAACAGATTTGAAAAAGTGAAAGTTGAGAGAATTGGGGTGGAAGGTGGGGCTAACTCGAAAGTAAATAAATATGATTAAAGTAAAAATGGGTATTTTTGTAATTAAATTTTTTTTAAAAAGGTTTGAGAAACTGCAGGAAGCATTGATGGTGGAAGGAGCAATGCCCCGAATTAGAATCAATATTGCCCAAATTAGATGTTAAGCTGCATGAAAAGTTTCTTCCCGCATTTCCTTAAATTTCTTTCCGCAACTATATAAAATTCTTTTTTTCCATTTTATCATTTTATCCCTTTTAGATTATATAATCTGAAAATTAAATTTTTTTCTAAATTATGTAGTTTGAAAGTTTTTTTTTTAATTTCTAACTTATGTAATTTGAAAGTTTTCTTTTGAATTTCTAAATTATGTAATTTGAATAATTTTCTTTTTAAAAAAGACTTTTGAATTGTATAATCTAAAAATTAAAAATTATTTTCCGATTTTGCAATATAAAAGTCAAATAGTCACAAGATTATGTGATCCAGAAGTATTTTTTATATTCAGAAGTTGCTTTAGTTTATGAATTGCAGAATCTAAAAATATTTTTTATTTTTAGTTTGTATAATTTGAAAGCTATTTTTGAAGAAAAAATAAAACTTCTAATTTCTGCAATCCAAAAGTTATTTTTGACTTTTACATTGAACAATTACTAGGAAGCTTTAGATTGCACAACAATCTAAAAGCTTTTAGATTGCATAATCAAAAGTTAAAAAATATCATATAAAATTGAAAAAAGGTATTATGGTGGTGCGGAAAGAAGTTTATGAAGGTGCAAGAAGAGATTGGCCTATGCATGATCATCATCTATTGGGCCTATTTCCTTTATCCGCTTCTGAATTCAACTGAAACAAACACTCCTCACACTTCACTTCAAACTATACTATCTTCCCTCATACCTCCATCTTCATTTTCATTTTCCTTCAATGGCTTCCATAAATTTCAACCCCTTCGGGGGAAACTGGTTCTCCAAACCCCCCAACCCTCTCTCTCTCCCCTCTTTTCCCAACAACGTCTTCAACCTCGCCGACGCACCCTCCCTCCACCCCAACTTCGCCGCTATATCCCTCTCAAACCCCTTCCGCCGCAAGCCCAAGGAAAATGCCACCGAGGAGGCCGGCCACTTCGAGATGTTGGCCCGCCAGGCCCTTTGGGAGGCCGAGACCCGCCCGGACCACCGCCACACCCCGGAGGTCGACAAAATCCTCGCTGAAAACGACGCCGCCTTCGGCTCCGACGATTCCGTCTTCGAGAAGCGCGAGAACGCCACGGAGGAGGAAATTCGGGAGAACGCGGAGCTTGTGGACATGATGCGCAGCAGCCCCTTGGTGCAGTTCCTGGCTCGCGCCGAAGAGATTCTCGACAAGATGAATGAGTATGAGCTGAAGGCGAACGAAAAACCCTACCACGATGAGGATGCGGAATTGTGGAAGGAGATTCCGCATATCATTGGGCTCGACGGGCGGCCCATGCCTCGCAAGGCCCAGAAGACCCGCCAGGAGGCCGATGACAAATTTTGGGACTTCGCCAGACAGTTCTTTTTCGGGCTCTGGAACTTCAGACAGCGGCCCTACCCTCCCGGGAAGCCCATCGACGCGGCCCAGTCCATTGGGTATAAGAACCTCGAGAGGCGCTACTATGACTGTGAGTTGCATTCAATTTTTCTTTTCAATCCTACTTATTTGCCACTGTTTTATGTTTGGATTGCCCTTTGAGGTGAGATGTAACATATTTCACAACTTTTCATAATAACTTAGGACAGAAACATAAAATGGCATTGTTCAAAATTTATATTTAGTTAACACATAAGCTAATTTGTAAATTTGTGTTTATTTTGTTAAAGAAATTTGCTTTATTGTTTTTCACATACCACTGCACATATTACCTCCTATCCTATTACGTGTTGAATACGTGACCCAAGTGACCCAAATTGAAGTATCAGCGCAGATTTCCTCTTTTACAAACATATACAACAACTCCTTGTGATTTTTTTTTACAAACAATTAATGGGAGATAGATAGTGTAATGTACAAGAGATGTTAATCTAATGTCCTTAAAACGATTAAGGAGTTTTTGGTAAGTCCCAAGAAGGAGGGATATCTGGCAAAATCTGAGGAAAAGACATGGGAGACGGGTCTAGTTTAATTGGACCTTAAATAATTGACAAGTGGGACCATAGAATGTGTAAGAATTAAAATTGATATCCCTGTCAGGTTTTGATTATTTATGAAGAAAAAAACTAGTGTACCGCAGTGGCCGAAAGTTAATCTCTGTGTGAAATGTATGAGATGGTCATTGTAGGCTGAAGTTGTTTTCTTGATGGATCCAAACTCATGAACAACCGGTAACCAAGACACAACTTAACACAAGTCGATATCACGTATTGAGTAGAGATATGACTAATATAGTTCTTCTAAGTTTGGGATCTCTACCTAGTAAGTCAATTTTGTGAAATTTAGTTAACTTAACATGAATAATAATCTGTCTTTTGTAGTTACTTGGCCACTTGTATCTTTGGAGGTTTGTTAGTTGTGATTTGTGAGGGAATGTTTTTCTTCGAACACCCATATTTGTGCATGTTTCATGTCTTGTTGAGGGGGTGTAGTGAGATCTCACATTGATAAGAGATATAACTAGTGTTTTTTATATAAGTTTTGTGGTGTTTGATTCGGTCTTGGGTTCAAATTCTAAAATCAATGACCTTATCTTATGAAGTAATATTTAATTACATGGATCATGCGATGTCACTAAACTCAGTTAAAGCTAAATTCTCTACAATATTATACAGCATGAAGCTATATTTTGGAAATAATTGAAAGGATTATGTTAATATGTCAAAATTTAGAAAAGATGATAAGCTACATGTTGCAAAGAAGTTCAAATGTTATGAATGTTACCTAGCATACAAATATCTATCAAACTAGGAGATTATTTTGCTTTTGAATGTTTCTCTTCTAAAAGTAAGAGTAAAGTAAATTATCATAGTCATTGAACAACATTAACAAAAAATGTGTTCAAATTCTTTAAGCCCTTGGATTCGACTCTCGATGAAATATGTGCTGGAATAGTTGTATTGAAATATTTCATCTAGCATATCAGAAGTCTATCAAAATAAGAAAACATTTTTATCTTGAATTTTTCTCTTCTAAAGTAAGGGTAAAGTAAATTATTGTAATCATTGAACAACATTAACAAAAAAAAGTGCTGAGATTCTATAAAGTCTTGGATTTGACTCTTGGTGAAATATGTGCTGGAGTATTTGTGTTTGTTAGAATAGTGTTAAATAGAATTCATTGTAAAGGTGTTGTGTGCTTTGTGCTGCACCTAGTTCCTATATATAGCTTTTCAAATTCGCTTCTCTTCCCTTTCATACACTTGAGAATTAAACTCTAAATAATTCTAGAGAGCTTGATTGATCCCTCTCATAATCTTCTATTTATAAAAGTAAATTGATACAAGAGTACATGATAATTAGGGTAATCCTAGACACAATATAATCATGATAATTAAGGTAATCTCAGACATAATATAATCATGATAAATAGGGCAACTCTAGACACAATATAATCATGATAAATAGGGTAAGTCTAGACACAATATAATCATGATAAATAGAGTAAATATTCTAACACTCCCCCTCAAGCTAGAGCATACAAATTGTATGTACCAAGCTTGGAATAAATAAACTCACTCCAACAAAATCAACTTGTCTCGAATGTCGAGACAATAGACATGGTAACTTTGGCTTCGAACAAGATGCACATATGCTTTAGACCATCGAGAGAGAATGTCTACAAACCAAATTGGACTCACAAACCAGCATAACCAAAGAGACTCCTCATAAGTTTATGGAGAATAATATTGGACAACCACGAAATTTCAACTAGCACCATGAACCTTCAAGTAGGATGACTTTGACAAAGTTGATTTCCATCAAAAGTGGATGACTAATGGTAGACATTGACAAACCGCAGAGACTGGATTTCCATCAAGTAAGGATGGGGCCTGCATGGCTAAAAGCGACAAACTGTAGAGATTGGATTCCATTAAGTATGGATGGGGCTTACAGTAGCTAAAAGCGACAAACTACAAGGACTAAATTGTCATCATTGACTGATGGGGTCTGTAGTGGCTGAAACAAACTGCAGTGACTAAACTTCCATTACTTAGGGACTAAATTGACATAATTGATTGATGGGGCCTGTAGTGGCTGAAACATACTACAGGGACTAAACTGCCATTATTGACTGATGGGGTCTGCAGTCGTTGAAAGCGACAAACTACAGGGACTAAGTTGCCATCATTCATTGATGGGGCCTGTAGTGGCTGAAACATACTCCCCCTCATGGCGAACGACCAAAATGATGACACGCCGATGACAAATCGTGAAGGTGGAAGATCATAATGGTCTCCATAATTCATCAAAGCATCCAAAAACAAATTTGACAAAGGACTGGTAAATTGTTTGACTAAGATTATGAATCTTGCCAGAAATAGACTCCCCTCATGTCATGAGTAAGCTTCAACCTATGACTTTGGTGTTGAAATTCCTTGGTGTTAACCAACTAATAACATTGACTCTCCTTGGGGACTTGTAAATAAATGACACAAAAACATCACAGCTGCTACAATATGCAAACTAAACACACATTATGAAAGAGAGACTAAGGAACAATGCTGAAACTAATTTTTTTTTCTTTTGGCCAAGCGAGACGAAAGCTAGTGGCGTAGTATGATTCTGACATTGGGAAGGTGACTTGTGACAAACACGTGCCGGAAGCTGATCGGAGAGAAGTCGTTTGTGACAGTGCGTGTGGAGGAGAATGAGGCAGCGACCACCTAGGATGGGTCACACTCCTTAAGGCGACAAAACCCCTAACTTTGTCGGAGAAAACATGATGGTGGCGGCAGACGTCGGACAAATGTGGCGTGCGTGGTGGTGCCTGGATGAGAACTAGCCCTCGACATCGGGCGGGATTGACCATCGCTCAAGGAGGCGATCCAGATCCATTGGTCATCGAACTAAACTGTGGCGGTGGCCGGCGGCAGGCATTAGCGGATGGCGTCAGAATGGCAGGGAACAAAATTGATGGTGACAAACTTATGTGAACAACTCCTCACAGTGGAAAAATAGTGCCAAGTGGACAACGACGAACGGCGTCAGACAACAACAAACAACACCAGACAACGACAAATTGTGCCAGACAACGACAAACTGTGCCAGACAGTTGCGGACAGCAACTAGGGTTTGGAGACTAGATAGAAACCAGAACAAGACTGCTCATTGAGGTATTTAAGAAAATATGAAATTTTTAAGGCCGCCGGTGGCGGCAGCTACGGGCCACCGGCGACAACAAAGACAGAGTAGGAAGAGACTCATACAACCTGCTCTGATACCAACTTGAGAATTAAACTCTAAAATAATTCTAGAGAGCTTGATTGATCCCTCTCATAATCTTCTATTTATAAAAATAAATTGATACAAGAGTACATGATAATTAAGGTAACCCTAGACACAATATAATCATGATAATTAAGGTAATCCCAGACATAATATAATCACGATAAATAATGCAACTCTAGACACAATATAATCATGATAAATAGGGTAACTCTAGACACAATATAATCATGATAAATAGGGTAAATATTCTAACACATACATAGTATATGATGTGATAGGATACTGGGTGATAGGATAGAAGGTAGGGGAACCGAACGGTAAGAGGCAAGGGAGCCGAACGGTAAGAGGCAAGGGAGCCGAACGGTAGGAGGCAGGAGGAAGCAAGCCGAACGGTAGGAAGCAGAAGGCGGTGAAGAACTAGAGCCGATCGGTTGAAGAAGTTACTATCCTAACTGCAGTTAGGATATGCGGGAAATATTTAGTATATTTAGAGCAATATTCAGGGAAATATATTCTAGGAAAATATTTTATTTAGAACAATATTCATATTTTATTCTAGGGAAAGATTTTATTCTAGGGAAATATTTTATTTAGAACAATATTCATATTTTATTCTAGGGAAATATTTTATTGAGCACAATATTCTATGGAAAGATTTAGCACAAGATGGGCGGGAAATAATTAGTATAAATAAAGCTAGAGGCTATTGTTAGGGTTATGCTTTTGATTATTGAGTTTGTTGAGAGGCGGCTATGCATCTTATGAGGGAGGTTATGCTCTCAATTATTGTTTACTTTTGTTATTCAGGTATTATCATCAATAAAAGAGATTTATTCGTCCATTATCATTCATTCCCTATTCTTTTGGTTTCCTGTGAGTGTTGAGTGTTAATCTTTGCCTACTGTGATCGTGGTTAGATACGTCTCCTACTCGGATACGTAACATGATGTATCTAAAGTTGTTATAAATGAGATTCTAAAAGAGGGAAATTCACTCTCAAAATTTCATTCTAATTCCTTTGTATTATTCTCAAGTGTGTTGTAATATTTAATATACATTGTTGATGTTGGTTAATTGGTATGAATTGATAGCCTTGATGAAAATATATTGATTCTTGTTCATGATCCCTCATAGGCGTTTATCAATTTTGGTGCTCTATGTTTGGTTGTTAAACAAGCTATCTACCTTTTTCATTTGTAATTTGCCGAGGGAGAAAAAGAAATATTCATAAGTTAGAACGGATTGTTTTGAACATTTTGTGGTTATGTTATTGCTAGTTTCCTTTAACATGGGAGTTGAACGTGAGATATGTAATCAATATTATCATTGTCTGTTGAAGCTTTTGTAATAAAGTATCAAACTCTAGATGTAAAATATTTCCATTAATTGATGTATCTGCCCACAGTTCTACTTTTGGTTGTATGATGTTATTTCTGTCGGTGTAGTTATCATGAGGAGTGGTGGGTGGTACTATAAGGATCGGCTGGGTCGGACAAGAGGACCATTAGAGTTGATTACGCTTAAAAGTGCATGGAGTGCTGGGATTATTGATAAAAACACTTTCATTTGGGGAGAGGATATGGATGAATGGGCACCAATTCACATGATTTACGGAATGGAACGTGCAATTGCCACTTGGGAAGGTCTGTTGAATTCCATATTTTCTCTTCCTCTGATATATACTCATTATTGTTGAGACATGAGCAGAGCTATGACAGAATTTGTAAACTTAAAATACTTTTTGTCATTTGACCATTTTGTCATCATTTTTAATGATGATTGATATATAAGCATTTGAGCATTTGTTTTTGTATGAGCCTAGGACTAATGGACCAGTTACCACTATCAATCAAATTTTGGACCTATATGGTATTTCGCTCTGGTCTACAGATGAGTGTTGATTTTTTTTCTTAGTTTCAGATCGTTAGAAAAATTTGAGATGGGAGGAATCGTTATTTGTAATTTTCCAAATTTGTGGTCCCTCAGTTACATCAGTCAAAGGGAGAATATGAGGTTCTCTGGAACTGTTTTGAACATGGTCTTTTACAACGTCCTAAAATTGGAATATTACATTATCCAATTTTTGACAAAAATCTTGATAACTGTGTGTTCAGCACTTGACAAAAACTATAGAACTAAAATAATATTAGATGCTATTTTAGGTTGTCTTCTTACCTGGTGTTTTGTTTTTGGCTTGGGGATTGTTTCTGCTGGCCCCTATGCGTTAGTATTTGATAAAAGCTAATTCTCAGTTGGGGAACTTTGTAGTTAGACTTGCTGCTTCAGCAACAGCATTGCTTCACAAACTACAAAAGGGCATACCACCTTGGGTTCCTTTGAAGGGATTTGAAAAGAAGACGTATAAGCAACTTCAAGAAGAAGCTATACAAAGCAAGAGACGTGATTTAGCAGTATTGGAAGCTAATGATGGTCTTTGGCCAGGAGTTAAAATTCCAAGCTATGCTCTATTTCTTTGGGCTAGTGGCTCTGAACTGACCACTATTTTGGAACAGGATCACATGCCCAACAAATACATTCCCAGACATGTTAGGTATGCACATGCTGAGACTGTTACCAGAATAGCACTGAATTGTGATTGCTACAAGATTCAGCAATTTGTTATGGTTTCTAACTCTTGCCCTTCCTCTCCCCTCCTCTTATTTTCTTTGGGTTGGGTTGGATTGCTGTGTGAGGCAGAAAGAAGTTGGCTGAACTCATTCCAGGGTTAAGGCCATGGGAAGTTCTGAGCTTAGAACAAGCAATGGATCGAATAACATTTAATGGGGAATGGTACCGTGAGCCTCTTGGTTCCTACACCACTGGTCCCCCCTACCTCCAGCACTGGAATGAAGATGTTATGGTATGCCTTTTCGTCAAACATTTTGAATTCATTATTCTATAATTTGATATTTTTAAAAATAAAGGAATTAAATGATATTTTACTAGCATAATGTGTTAAAATTTATGTTTATTTTATAAACATTACAACTTCAATTTAAAAAGAAGTAGCTCCAAAACAATGCTAACTTGAAACATGAATTTAATTTTCTTTGATTGTTTACAGGAGTTGTATAAGATATTTGAAGATCTTAATTCTGAGCTGTGCGAACACATGGAGAGATCAGTTGCTGGTTTTGATAAAATTATGGAGAAGGTCAGGGACGATTTTTTTGCGAGAACTAACAAACTGTTAGAGCAGAAAGACAAAGAGAAAAGAGAAGAACGCAAGAAAGCTGGGTTGCCCGAGTATTTGTGGCCTGAAAAACCATTTAAACCTTCATGATTTCTGCAGATCATATGGTAAGACTCCTTTGTGACTGATTCTTTAAATTATAGTTAGCTATTTATTTTGAACATCCAATGTACCATAGCTATACAAAAAAAATTATTTACCCACTTGACTAAAATGATGAAACCGAATTTTCTTTTATTTTTTTGGGCTGGGAAAAGGGGTGTCGGATTAATTTTCCACCAGTTATTTGACTTTTGATTGACATAATTGAATATATATATATATATATGTATATAAACATGCTTTATTTTCTACTATTGGTTAAATTTAGGACAACATTTAGATGCATTACTACAGGAACTTCTGTATTATTAAAGGTTCCATTAAAAATCAGTATTCTATGTAATAAAAGATTTCATTTAATGTCAATGATATGCAAAATAATTCCATTTGATGTCAATAATATGCGTGATAAAGGATTTAGTTAAATGTCAATAATATGCATAATCGAGAAATTCATGAACAAAATTTGCGTGTATCTAAATTTTGTCTATTTTTCTTAATTATAAATATCATGAATAGAGTTTATTAAACAAGGATTGAAATCTATAATTTTTGTTATTTTTAATAGGTATCAGCATATCGTATAGAGTGCTAAAATGTTGTGTTAGCAATTATTAACACGCTAATTGGTTATTAACACGAGGGCTTGCATTACTTGCGTTGCCCTTGGGAAGTTATCTGGTTGTTTATTTATATGCATTTGGTTCTTTATTTGTTGCACATTGTGGTCCACTAATAAAAAGTTGACATTGTGACTAGGAAGCATTTTTTTTTAAAAAAATTTTCATGCTCTTAGGAAAGTTGAAAGGTTGTTTCTGGCGATTACATTTCTAACAGGTTCTCAAATATTTTTCTGGGGGTAATATCTGGTTGATTCATTAAGCTACTATTGCAAGAGGATTTTTTTTTCATTTCAGGGTAAGATTTTTAGATAGTGAAAAGTGTGCTGAGAATGGTATCGTGAACTAAGAAGGCAATCTGGGACCTCAAGATTGTCTTTTTTGGAGTTGGTTAGAACATCACTGTTGTTAAATATTGGCCTGTAGTGAATAATGAACGCAAATATTCCTTAGCTTCTTGTGTTCTTTCTTTCGGAGGCGCGTGACCTCTAGTCAGGATTCTTTCACAACCCTAAACTTTAGCAGTTTGATTAATTTGCATAAAAAAACATGAAAATCTTGCAATGATCCAACTTAGCATTGCACATACTGGCTATATACACGATTACCTTTCAACTTTGCTGAAACAAACTTACACCAAAATTCTGTCTGGATCTGTGTTGAAGATACGTGTTTTGTAGTAAAGCAACTTCAAGATTTTCAAAATGACGAAGAAACAATTATTTTTGCTTCAAATGTTCATGTACGTTAATTACCGGAAATGCAGGTTTGTTTGTAACCACATGAATGAAGCTTATGGCACTGTGAAGTAAATGTCCTGACATTACATTCTTCTGTTAGAATGAGAATGTTTTGGAATGGGGAAGAAGCGCTTGAGAAATTGTCCTTCTAGAGGTATTAGACAAGTAAATCATATTAGTTTTCTCTTATCTATCTTGTTTTTGTGTATGGAATGTTTGTCTCACCTTATTAATCTCATTGTGCATCATCAAAATTGGGTCTTTTAAGCCTGTCAGTCAGACCAAAATGTCAATTAGATTACTCATGCCTCATGTTATGTTTGGACGAAGTAACTTAGATAATTCATTTATTTGAAGAATTTAAAATTTTTTACACTAAAATGACTTGTTTGGACAAAGTAATTAGAAATTCAAATTTAATGAATTTTGATATGTATTTCAAATTAATAAAGTAGAAGGATTTCAAATATCCTCAAAAGTATAGAAATTTTAAATTTCACTTTTCACTCTACTCAAGAAGGTCGAGTTGAGTCAACAGTCAACTCCATTTGAATTGAACACTTAGTCAAGTCAAACCAGATCGAAAGTTGAGTCAAGTTGTCTTGGGTTGTAAGTTTAGTTGAGTTGACTCGATGAGCCGAGTTGGTTTGGGTCAAATGTTGAGTTGAGTTAATCTAGGTCAAATGTCAAAGGGTTAAAGGTCGAGTCGGCCAAGAATTTAAAACAATTAAATAGTCTTATCCAAACAAAGAAAATTAAAATTTGAGATATTTTAATTACTCCACCTAAACAAACTATTTAAAAAATGAAGACAAATTAAATTAAAAAAAATTAAATACTATGTATTTTAATTTTTTGGAATTTTTTAAATTCCTCATCTTATTGTAGTGTTTGGACAACATAATTTAAGAGAAATTCGTTTATTTTTCTTTGAAATAAAGAAAATTGAAATTGAAAAATTTTTAAAAAGTATTTTAAATAATTAAAATAATGGAAATTGAAATTCACTCAAAAAAGAAAATTAAAATTTCACAAGATTTGGAATTTCTTGTTGGTCATATGAAAAAAGTTTACATATCCAAAAAGTATACTCATATCGACTTTCAATTCGAGATGAGTTATCTCGACATCTAGTATGAACCAACTCTACTTAGCTTTCAACTTGTATCGACTTGTCTTGAACATTGATTAAGGTTAACTTTTTGATTGAGATTAACTTGTCCTAACCTTTGGTCGGGGTTGACCTGTCTTGCTTTCGTATGGTTGACCTAACTTGATCTTCTACTCAGGTTGACTTAGATCATCCTTGGACTTGGGTCAGATGTGCTTGACCTTTGACATGACTCGAACAAACATGGCTCAACGTTCGACTTGGGTGACTCTAGGTCAATTTTCAATTTAACCTTTGGTTTGTGTTAATTTGTTTTGAACTTTGACCAAGATTGACTCATCCCAATCTTCAACTTGTGTTGACTCGTCTTGAGGTTTGATTAGAACCAACTCATCTCGACTTTTGACTTGTTTGACTTGTCTCAAACATTAGTCATGGTTAACTCATCTTAACCTTCAACCAAACCAACTCGATTTAACCTTATACCTAAGTTTACTTTGTTTGGCCTAAGGCTCGACCTTTAACTCGAGCCTACTCGATCTATGTTGACTTTTCTCAACCTTCATTCCAATTTGACCTATCTCGATGGTTGACCCATCTAAATTTTTGGTCAATGTTAACTTGTCTTAACTTAAGGTTAACTCTTCTTGACTTTCGACTAAAGTATACTAGTCTCAACTAGGGTTGAGTTGTATTGACCTTTGATCAGGGTCAACTAGTGTCAAGCTTTGACTAAAGCTAACTTGGTTAGATCTTTTACTAAAATTAACTTAGCTCGATCTTCCATTCTAATTGACTTAGCTTGACCTTTTGACTCAAACTATGGTCAACTCTGAAAATCGAATTGATTCAATCTAAGATAAATGATGAACAGAGTCAACCATGATCAGGGTCTAGATGAATTGGTATGGACAAAAAACTTAGGTTGAAAATCAAGTCGACAATCCAAAGATCTAGCTAAATAATTTTAAAATATAATTTTATCTTAAAAAATATATTAATTTATTTTATCCAAATAAGAAAATTAAAATTCAAAATATTTCAATTATTCTATTCAAACAAATTATTTAAAAAATAAACAAAATTTAATTATAAGTAATTTAAATATTATGTATTTCAATTTCTTATAATTGTTAAAATTCTTTACTTAAACATAATGTTTGTCACCAAGAATTTCCAAGCAAAGTTTTGGAGAAAGTTAATCAAGGATGGTTTAATTGGAAAGCTTCTTCTTTGTCTCTGTGAACTTAATTTTAAAATACTAATAACAACAAACAAAATCTTATAACAGTAACAAAAACTAAATCTATACATTTCAATATTTATATGCATAAAAACGGATCTTTTGTTCAAATAGAAAGTATGTAAAAAACACTTAAAAATCAACTACGTATGCCATTTCAAAATATATGACAATTTTAAAATCAAAATAGATAGTTTTTTGGTTTTGAAAACATGTATATTTTTTCTTTATTTTCTTTAAATTTAGAGAATTTAACGCAGAAGAAATAAAGAGACAACAAAGGATAATATATACAGTGAGGGAATTTGCTATAAGTTAATTTTTAGTTGGTTTATTTTATCAAGTTTTAGTAAATAAAAATATCTTCATAAATTATATATTCTAATTTTAAAATTAAGATATTTAAATAATTTTTATTTAAAAAAAAATCTTTTAATAATTAAAAGAAACACTAAACTACTAACGCATTCGAGTCTCGGATGTATCCTACTTCGTGAAAGTATTGGAGAGAATAATTGCACATTTTTTCTATTACATAAGTTAATAAATCATATATATATATATATATATTTATTTATTTATTTGCGAGCAATTTTAACCTTTTATGGAATGTTTGCAAATGAAAATTTTTAAATTGACACTCAATCCTTTAGTTTTGATGTTGTTTAAAGGAAATGTTTAATCCCAGTGTATTTTATTTCTTCTTTTATATTTCTTTTAATGTACTTTTATTCTTTTTATAGACTTTTTTTCTTTCTTTCTTACTATTTTTTTGTATAATTAATCTTATTTATTTTTAAATAGTTATAATATTTTACTTATGATGACTTGGTAAGTAAAATAATGTTAACAAGAATATCAAACTCTGATAGTTCTGACTTAAAAATTTTAAATAATATTCTTTTAAAATATATTCAACAAATTGATTATACTCTTTTTATGAGCTTAAGTCTGTCAAAAAAGCATTGGTATAAGTTTTAATTATGGAGTAAACACTCATTTATTGAAAAATGATAGAACTTAGATTACAGTGTATGCTTAAAATCAATTGATAAATTGGCAGAAAAAGAGTTCAACATTAGCATGTTCTCTCACATGCTAAAAATAAACATGAGAATAGTTAAGCGAAAAAGAGGAAAAGTAAAAGTAGTTCTTTAGAGAGGACATTCAACATAGAAGATAAAAATAATTTCAAAGCTTTCATAGTTGGAGTGTTATTCTTCTGGATGCCTTTTAATAATTCAAGAACCCTTATTATGTGAATTCATATTTTGTTTATTTGCAAATTATAATCTTAGTGGTTTTATTTCTCTTGGATATGATGCTTTGAGAACGACCACGTTTTCTTAAAAATTGTTGGTACATATGATGAAATAGAAAAAAAAAAAGAAAATAAGTATTACATAGTTAACATAATGACTGTTGTTATTATAGAAGTGGAGAAGAAAATGTTGAGCTAGTTCTAACAAACAATGCTTATATGCAAATGTGATGATCATTGAAGTTTCATTTTCTAAGTTTTGTAAACACTATGTGTTGTGAACACACTTAATTTGACCTTAAAAGAACATATATACAACGAAGAATATTGATGAAAATTATGTCATTTATGGTGAATGTATCTGGATTACATAAATTGTTGATGATATTTCTTTTTATTAGAAACTTTATCTTGAACCATCTCACGATAATGGTCACTTTTAATCATTTATTGCATTTGAAGTTTCTTATGAGAATGACCATTTTTAATCATTTATTGCATTTGAATTTTTTTGATGAGAATGACCATTTTTAATCATTTCTTGCATTTAAAGTTTCTTGTTGTTGCAAATACATATTTTTCAATAATTAGAATAATAATAAGATTTAAATTTTGGAAATGTTCATTATAATCCATGGTTATTAGTGAAATTGAGTTCTTATTAAAAACTTTGTTTTAAATTATGTATGGTGGAAAACAACTAATATATTTTGGCTTTGATTTAGCATATCTAGAACATGCTTAGAACTTGTGATAGTCTCACACTTCATTTGGGTCAATGAAAAGTGAGATACTATAAGAAAAAAAGTGAAGACAAATATATATATATAGGCAAGAACGAAAAGAAAAAAAATGATACGTCAACATTTTATGTTATGAAGTTGTTTAAAATATATAATTAGCTAGGTGGACTAAAAGTTTCATCCTTCTCGATTGCATGACTCCCTCTTTGAATCCTAGGTAAATGTATCCTATCAATACTCATTTTTTAATAATTTATATGTAAATAATTAAATTACTAAGTTTTATAATATTAATTCTTTCTATATTTGTATTTATAGCTATTATGATGAAGAGATTTCTAAAGAGAGAAATAACTTTTTGAAGAATTTGTTCACAACTAGTGAGGATAGAAGAAATATTCCACTTGAATATGCTGATTTCTCATCAAAATCAAATAACTTTTCTTCTTTTGGCACAATTGAAGATAGTTGGATATTAAACTCAATCTTTATAAGTGATGCATAGTTCTTTTATCCCTCTCATTCAAAGCTAACATTAAAGCCTCTTATGCAACCTTGCTCATCATCATGTTGTGAAAGAAATTGGAGAAATAATCCATTCATTCATTAAGAAGAAATAATTTGCAGCTTTTGGCTAGGAAAAGTGAAAAATATAATCAAGGTAGCACTAAGATGTGGGACATTAATAGAGATGCATGAAATGACTTTAATGATACTGGAAACCTTCAACTGATAATATTATCTCTTGATGAACCAAATATGGAACTTGCATATGATTCTTAAGAAGGAGATAAAATTAATATTATTCCTATTTCAAGGCAACAAGCAATAAGTAGAGATTCACAATTTTTATTTTACATTTACCAATGTCTAAAACTATAATTTTTCATTTCTAGTTCATATATACATTTGCATTTAATATATGCAATATGTTCAATTTAGATAACACTTAGTATTGATTTTCAACTATGATATCATTTAAAAAATTACAATAACATTTACTTTATCTTGTGAATTGTAAATACACGTATACTTTAAATCTATATAAAATTATCTTCTTCTATATTTTTTAAGATATAACGAATTATAGTATCGTGTCATATTTAAGGGTGACAAAATGGTATGAGACCTCTCAACCCATTTTTGTTCAACTTTTTAACCCGTCAAATTGGCAAGACAACTCGTTGGCCCTTTATTTTAAATTAAAAATTAAAATACAAATAATTTAAAAGATTAATTTTTTTATATTATATTTTTTAAAGATGTAAATATATAATAGTATTATAATTTAAATTATTAATACTTACAAATTAAATTCAGATTATTACTTATAATAGAGTAATTTAATAAGTAAGTGTAATAATTATTTTAATTTATCTAATTAAAATATTAATTAATCAACTAAGACCTTAGAAAATATTTATATGATTAAATATAATTTTAATATATATATATATATATATATATATATATATATATATATATATATATATATATATATATATATATACAACTTTTTAAAATAAAATAAAATTAAAAAAAAAATGGCAAACCAACCCGTGTTGTGGTGGACCAACTAAACCTATGGCGGGCAAGTTAAAATTCTGGCTTAGTTTTTTGTGGCTGGCCAGCCCGACCAGACCTCATTTTGCTAGGTTAAGGGAGAGACGTGCCAAAATGAGCTGTGTTGGTTCGTTTTGCAATTATAAGTTGTATTTGATATTTGTATAGTAATAGTGCATCATGTATAATTGATTGTTAGAGCACAACTCTTTCTACTTAAAAGTATAGTGATTGAAACACTATTATTTAATTGTGACTTAGGCCACTTAGTTATGCCACAAGACAATTTATACTATTTGTAACAATCTCCCTCTTTGCAACCGTCCCATGGGAATAATTTGTCATCTGCAATCATCTTTTTCTCATTCACTTGTTGACAATTGAACTCGAGACCTTAATTTAGATATCCATTGTTAGAAACAAAGCAATAAAAAAAATGAGTGAGGTAAAGAAAACAATACAAGAGTTCAATATGGTGCAACACACAACATGTATTCCTACATTAATAAGTACACTAGGAATTATTTATTTTGGTGTAACAATTCTTCCACTTGGAGTTTGCTTTATATAATCAACTAGTATGACTGTCTTAGTAAACATATCAACTTGATTATCTGATTTTGAGATCTTTAAAATTGATAATTCTCTATCACTTATCAACTCTCTAATAAAATGATACTTCAATTTAATGTGTTTGTATATAAAATGAAGGATTGACTTTTAGCAAGATATATAACACTTCGAGTGTCACTAAATAATGAGGATCTTATTATTCTTTGAGAAAGTTCTTCAACATATAATCTCTTTGCTACTTTTAAGATAAATACAAGCTCGAGTTTAGTGGTTGAGAGAGAAACTCTCCCTTAAGCTTTGTTTGGATTTGAGAGTGAATTTAAGGGACAAGAAAATGATGGATTTGAGTGAAAATATAGTGGAAAGTGAGGTTGTTTGGATTAATGGAAAGGAATGGAAAGTAAAGGGAAAGTCCATAAAAATATTTTATTGATGTGATGTGTGTGACAATTTTTTTTAAATGATGAAATTGTAAGATTACTATTTTGGCCTTCCTTTCCTTGCGAATAGTAATCACCATGAAACATGCAGAGACTTAGAGTTTAAACTTCCAATGGACAATAGTACCACCCGACGAAAAGATGTAATTGTTATGCTCTATCTACCATCTAGACCTTATTACAAATCTACATTAGAAACTTTTTTAAAGTCATATTGTTTCTTCTAAAAGACAAATGCATCCTTAAAGTGCCCTTCAAATATCTTAATATCCACTTCGCACCTTCCCATTGATCCATTTTAGGGTTGGATAAAAACATAACCGCAACTCCCATTGCATGTGCAATGTCATGTTTGACACATGCCATAACATACATCAAAATCCCTACTACATACACATATGATATTTTAGACATATAACTTTCTTATTCACTTGTATGAGAATGTTACCTCTTTGAAAACTTTAAATGTGTTCTTAAATGGGTATAACCTTAACACTTCTAACATTATACTTGTTATAGAATTTTTCTAAATATTTCTCATGAGCAAACTTCAAAATGTCATAGAATTTGTTTGGTTGAAGACCAAGATGTTTCTCTCAATATTTTCTATCAATTATTTCTTCAACGTGTTAATTTTTTCATACTATACTCTATAATTAACATGTCAACATACAAAGCAAGAATAATATAACTCTCAACATTTATTTAACATAACAATAATGATCTTCTTAACATACGTAACATCCTGAGTTACTTATAAACTCATTAAACTTTTTATACCATTGTCTTAGTGTTTGTTCCAAGCATACAAATTTTTATAAGACTTGTATATCAGATTTTCTTTGCCTCACACTTCAAGACCTTTTGACAATGTCATAAAGATATCTTTCTCCAAATTCACATGTGATAATATAATTTTAACTTTTAATTGCTTTAACTGAAGAGTTTTTTAACTATATTAATCAAGATAAGGGTAGTCATCTTGACAATAGGAGATGAAACCTATGTTAACTCAATTCCATGTTTCTATTATAATTTGTTTATTACTAGTTTGATGTTATATCTTATCTTGCCATCATGTTTTTCTTTTAACCTATAGGTTAACCTATTCTTCGAAGCCTTATTTCCTTCTACTACTTTGGTTAAAAACCAAGTTATATTCTTCTAAAGAGATTTCATGTCTGTTGACAGATTGGCAAGTGTGTCAAATCGCACAAGTAATATAAAATGGTAAGACCAAGTATCGTATCTCAGAGGACTCTCGGCACTAAACAATCCTGTGATAAATTAAATAATTAAGACTTAAATAAAAAGAGATCATTGGTTTCAGATGCAAAAACATAAAATAAAATATGAATGGAAATTGATCAATAGTAGAGTAACACAGAGATGAACATATGTTGTTTAATATGAGATTTCACCAAGTTCCCTCTCATGTATATAAGAATTCCTCTTTATGCATTAATGTTAACGCCACTCACTAAAGTACTTAGAACCCAATCCCTTGGCGCAATAAGCATGCTTTAATTCCTAGTTCGTGCAATTCCTAGCGTTCCTAGAGAATTAAGTTTGAACATCAAGAGCTTAAGACGACCAAATACTCATACCCTCATCCTTGAGAAATATTACCCTTGGGAGAATTAAACAAGAACCTGAATTGTAAGGAACCTCCCGACACTCACGCAATTCATAAATCATGCAACTAAATGAGTTAAATAGAGCAAGCATTAAAAAAGATGAATTCCCTAACAATTAATGAATAAAACATATATGATTAAGAATAAATTCAAATACATGAGAGTTCACTAGATTATATCATTCCCCAACAGTAAATAGAGTTTAGTTCCCCATAGACATAGAGAAACTAGATGTACAATGGAAAAGCATGAGATAGTAAAACCCTAAGAGTAGAAGAGGAAGCTTCCACCTCCAGATCCGCCTTTAGAGAGTAGAAGAGTGTGTTGTTGTGTTGCACCAGCCAGAGATACCAAACCTAGAGCACCGGGATCCTTTAAATAGAGTCGGAAAAAAGTAAAAACTAGGCCTAATCCACGACGCACGACGCTCGGGCGCCCCATTTGGCCGCCCGGGCGGTGGACGTCGATTTTCGTAAGGCTTGAGCCTTCAATTTCGCCCGGGCTTCAGGGGTCCTAAGCGGAAGGGGGCGCTGAGCGCCAATTTTTGCTGTCTCACGCTGGCCAAAATTGCCGCTGAACGTCATTTTGAAGAGCCGCACTTACCGCTGAGCGCCATTTAAGTGGGCTTGGACCTGTTTTCTGTTATTTTTATGTTCTATTTAAGGACTTGCACGTCCTAGGGATTGTATCTTTTAATGGCTTGAGCACAAAAACACACTTTTCACCCCTTGGGGGTAGATTTGGGGATGTGACAACTCTCCTCTTCTCTTTCTAGGGTTTTTCTATCTCTTCCATTCTTTCATTCCATTGTTCATCTAGTTTCTCCATGATAATGGAGAGCTAAACCTTATTTATTGTTGGGAAAGATGTAACCTCTTAAACTCTCATGTATTGAATTGATTTCTTATTATATATGCTTTACTTCATTAATTGTTAGGGCTTTTCCTCTTTGCTTTTTGCATGCTTTGTTTAACTCATTCAATTGCATGATCATTGATTTTGTCGATATGAACACATACGGGGAAATCTAAAACTGGGGAAATTCTCCCAGAAGCGATATTACGTAGACATAGGAATAGGAGGATCGGTTGCCTTTAAGCTTCTGTGCGAATGTAATGCATGGATAATTGCTAGGGAGACAAGACATTGTGAACTAAGCAAACACAATCCAATAGAATCAATCAACTAAGCGAAGAGTGATCCCATTTTCATAAAATGCGAATTAAGCAAACACAATGCATCATTAATTAGTTAATTTTGAACCATACAACTTAATTAACTAAGCGATAATTAAATACAATTACTGCACTGAGCGTTTCCTAATTGGAATGACCAAAACATATTCAGTTATGATGCATGGCACTCGAGAACAACATACACTTAAGCACAATAATCTCATGAAACAATACAATTTTCCTAGTGTCCAACCCAACATAATTACCCTTCCATTTCAACCAATTTCAACACAGAACCAAGTAATAAAATCTACAAAAATGAAAACCCAAAAATAGAAAATGGAAACCCTAAAATAGAAAACGAAAACTAAGACCCAATGCAGAAAACGAAATTCCAATGCACCACAACGAAAACCTAATGGAGAAAAACGCAACTTCAAAGCACAAAAATGCAAATCCAAGAAAACGAAATTGAAAATGTAGATTGAGAATAAAAAATGAATGTGCACAACAAGAAGGAAGAGAAAAATGAAAGCAATGGACAAACAAAAGTGCAGAAATTGAAATTAAATTGCTTCAATTCAAAGTGCTGAAAAATGTAAAATGAAACCTATGGGAGAGAGTTCCCTTGTTGTCCAATACTAAGAGCACGAAAATGAGAGCATGAGAGGCTCCCTAGGGTCTGCCCCTTCTTTGCACTAAAACCTAGGTCAGCCCACAAATGACGTGGCAAATGACGTGACCTCCTCTTCTTGTCCCAAAATAATATTCCAAAAATTCCCCTGCAATTAATAATGAAAATAATTAGTCTCAGATAATTCAAATTAATTAAAATAAGAATTATTGAGCAAATTAAGCACAAATAACAAAATTGGGGAAATAATGGACATTCTTGCACAATTCCCTAATTAAATGTAGTACAATAAGCTATGTGAATTCAAGAAAATATTGACTCATCAATAATCGATTATCATTGGCAGTTGGGAGCAGGTTTTTTAGTTTTTGATTTGTGGCCTATATATACCCTTTCCTACACCCTTAGAAAAATAACTAAGCCATTTAAGAATACAGAATAATTCTGAGGAAGTTCTCAAGTCTTAAAGAGTTCAATCAAGTCTTGTGAAAAGGAGAAGCTTGTGTTTATTGTGTCTAGAGTCGAAATGGTTCTCTTCAAGTTGATTGAGCTAGGTTCTTCCATCGTGTGTCGAAGGAAGGTGTTTTCTGTTTCTTATCTTTGTATAATCAGTTTGTAATCTGAAACACCATTTTAGTGGAAAAGGTTAATCACTATCTATAGTGATTACTGGATGTAGAACATGTTGATTCGAACAACGAGAAAATCTTGTGTGATTTTCTTTGACTCTATTACTCTTGCATTTAAACTTTTTAACGAAAGTTTTAAAATAAAATCATAATTTTTAAAAGAACCAATTCACCCTTCCACTCTTGGTTATTGACCTTTAACACGCTCTCTAAAACGTTCCGCTGCGCGATACCAATCTCAATAACAAGGACAACCATACAAGTAAAATAACACTTTTTAGTACATGCATTAATGAGTATTTAATGTTTTGAATATTTATATATGTGAAATATAATTTCTCGTTCGAAAACATTTTATCATACGTCATGTTAATAAATATATATAATTTACTTCAACATTCAAATATTGGAGATGTTTCAAAACATTTAGACGCTTGTGAGATGAAAAGAATTCTTGAGGTATAATATTAGGCATGCTTTTCATTAGATTGTTTCTTCTATAAGACGTTTCTATTGATAACATGTTTAAGACCACATCTCATTATTCAGAGCTTATATTTGTTAGACGATATTTACCACTTTCTCTCACTAACACTGATTGAATTATTTGGGCTTTCAATGTCTTGTTCTTATCAAGTATATGTATGTTAGTTTCAGCACATAAGAACTTATCCTAATGTTTTTCACATCTTTCTTAGACAATATCTTTTATAAGATGTTTCTCATTTATAAAAAGTTTAGGACCGTGTCTTATTGTTTATAACTAATATTCATTTGACGATGTTTTTACTTTTGCTCTCTATCTTCTAGTATCTTCTCTTAAGGGTGGAGTATCGTCCTTAAAACTCAAAGGTATATTCTTTTGTTTTGCACATATGTCCTTTAGATGATACTTGTTGTAAAACATGTTTCACTTGATAGATTTTTGCGCTTATTATTTTACAGGATTCACTTAGACACTTTCATACTTATCACTTTGTGAATGTATATATATCATTAAGTATAGTGTCTTGGCAACTGTATGTAAGCTTTTCCTACTAATAAAACACTTCAATGTAAGAGTGTGTTAAATTTTCTAATGTTCACTTCTCTCTTTAAGCTACCTTTGCAAAACGCTTTTCTTCTTGATCGTTTAAACCTATTGTTTTACAAGATGTTCTTGTGCACTCTTCTCATTGATCAAACATTTTCACTTATTGATCTTTATAGTATGGGAAAATGTTGTTTGCGAGATATCTTATGATAAGACTTTTCAGATTAGTGCTTAAACGCTTTTAAGCTTAAGTCTTCTTAGGCTTTCATTGTTTTTGCTAGACGCTTTTAGATGATTTGAGTCTAATTCTTTTGGTTTCTATTTTTTGGTTGAATAGTCATTTAGATGATTCTAATATATTGTTTGTTGCCTAAAGTTCAGACACTCTCTCTTGTGATATCTCAGGGATATATTTATGTTCTTTTTTCTCAAACACTTGTTTCCTACAAAATTCTTTATCCTTTTATTGTATAAGTCTTTTTCCTCAAGATTATGCCTATGTTCATTATCTTTAGAAGCTCTTCTTCCTAAGATGATGTTTCATTTAATGTTATTTGTTAAACTTCAAAACTAGAAACGCTTTAGAGGATCTAGTCTCTCTAGATAATTTTGTTTCAACAATCTCTCCTTTTTTTATGTTTAACAAATATACATGCTAAACAAAATCTCTTTATAAATTTTCAAGGAGTGTTGTTTAAGATACGTATTATGTGAATACATGCGCTCCCCCTAACTTAGATATCTTATTTTTTATCATGTTTTCTCTTCTTTTATCTTGTTTAACATATCTCTCCCCCTTATTTGATAAAGATAAAAAAAGATTGTTTAGCATACCTCTTTTCTTTTTGCGTATAAATATTTTTTGTTAGAATTGATGACTTTGTTTCTCAACACCAATAGGGGGGATTAATTGGTGTTTTATAAAAACTTGTACTTTTTAAATCTTTTTCGCAAATTATAAGGTTCTTGAAATCTTTCTTGTGTAGCAATCAATTGTGTGGAATGAAACAGTACAAGTATATGCAATGACAATGAAAATGTAAAGAGATAGAAGAGAGAAAATCAAACTCAGTTTTTATACTGGTTCGACCTCAATGCCTATCCAGTTGTCCTCTCAATCAACCTTAGATTGGAGAGTAAATTCACTATAATGATCTACTAGTAAAAAAACAGGATACTAACATGCCTATAATGCTTCGGTTGATCAAAAACCGAAGCATAAGATGGCGCGGTGGCATTTTTTAAATTTTTGCTAATATATATGTCTCAGTTCTAATACAACTGAAGACATAAGGGGTGTATGGCATCGGTTGCCCCTATAACCGAGGCCATAAAGTTTGCAAAACCTGCCAATATAAGACTTTTCACCTGACAAAAATATCTGTGCAGGGGTTTCGACCTTAGTTGTTCTCAGAACCGAGGCCAAAAAGCCTCTGCTTCACTGACATTCTCGCCCTACACTCTAACGTTTGAACTGACAGACTTTTCTGAGATGGGCATATGGCCTCGGTTGTTTGCAGAACCGAGGCCATAGAGCATGTTAGTTGTAACGTTACATTTACTAACCCTGTAAAATAATTAAAATATATTTTTTATTTTTATTTTGGCACCGGTTTAGCGCTTAACCTAGGTAAAATGCTTGATGAAAATTTCAAAAATGCCATTTAAAATTAATTTTGAATTTTTTTTCTATGGACATTAGGCATCGATTCTTTGTAGAATCGAGGTAGTATCCCCTGTTAGAGTTAAAATTTCGCGAAAACGCAAACAGTTTCTTCTTCTCCAACGATCACCTCTGCAACTTCTTCTTCTTCCTTGCGCTGCCACAAGCCTTCTTCTTGCTTCCTTACGCCTCTGTTGCGCCTCCGTCGTCACTATAGAAGAATTTCCTTCCTCCTTTTTCATCGTCAACGTTTGTATCCGATCAAAGTCGGCTTTGGTCGTTGGAGTTTTTTCGGTTTTATTTTCGTGTTTGGATTGGTTTGATGCATTTTTTATTTTTTTGGATGATCAAACTTACGTTTTGTTGTATTTTTGTGTAGTTATTGTGTTTTTGTTTTGAAAATTGTTTCGTTTCAGAATAGAGGTTGTCACATCTTCTCGGTTGTTGTTTGGTTTTTCATGTTCTTAGGTTCCTATTATTGTGTTTATTAATTTTCTTTTGTTAACTTTTAATTTTTTGTATGTTGAATATAAATAATTATGTATGATTAAATGTTTGAATTGAACATTTGAATGTTTATTAATTGTATGATTGAATTCATTATATGTTGAATATATTGTATAATTGTAAGATTGTAATTTTGTAGAATATTTATGTATGAGTCAAAATTTCGCGAAAACGCAAACAGTTCCTTCTTCTCTAGCTATCACCTCTGCAACTTCTTCTTCTTCTTCCTTGCATCGCCACGAGCCTTCTTCTTGCTTCCTTACGCCTCTATTGCGCCTCCGTCGTCACTGTAGAAGGATTTCCTTCCTCATTTTTCATCGTCAACGTTTGTATCCGATCAAATTCGGCTTTTGTCGCTAGAGTTTTTTCGGTTTTTTTTTTTTCGTTTTTGGATTGGTTTGATGCATTTTTTTTAGGGTTAAATGCTTATTTCGTCCCCAAGTTAGGGGCTGAATTTTTGTTTTGTACCCGGTTTTAAAAATGAAACTATTTTGTTCCCATATTACGAATTTTGTAAGAATTCAGTCCCTTCCGTTAAGTAGGTAGGAACGACGTTAATTTCACGCTTATGTGGCTCCACTTTTCTTCTCTCTCCTCTACTCTTCCTGACACTTTTTTTTCTCTCTTTCTGGGCCTAGATAACACTTCCTTCCTCCATCTTTTTTCTCTCTTTTGTTCTTCAGTATATTACTATCTAATGCACCAGAGCCATTCCGGTTTACCTCCACCTCTTGTACATTTTCTTTAACTTCCTCAAATTTTGTAATATAAAAAATACTTACTCATAATCACCCTCTATCTCTTTTTCATCCTTTATACATTTATAACTTTTCGATCATCTCCGTCATAGCCTATAACTTAGTTTTCAAAATCCATTTAAGTTTTAATCCCAAACTGTAAAACAATACATAAAAAAAAGACAATCAAAGTACTAAACTTCATCTTATCTAGTCATCAAATTCTTTTACAAATAAAAAAAATCGTCCCTTTTCCGTCACAGCACAGTGTGGCCTTTAAAATGGTAAATGTTTCTATTTCCTATTTAGAAAATATTCTTCTGTTTTTTTCTACCACGATTTATTTTAAAAGTATTCTGTTATTCTGGGAAACTTTTATATTTAGAAAACAAATATAATGTAAGTATTTAAAATTTTATGCAGCTTCGTCATCCCACTGTGTATCTATCTATATAAATAAAAATAAAACATAAATATAAATGGGTGCAACAAAATGAATGGTAAAAAACATAAATTTAAAGTTTATTATTATTCGTAAAGGAGAAGAAACTGATCTGTAAATATAAAAATATGATAATAATAATTAATAATTTTTTTTAATTTTAAAACATATTGCTGAGATTTATGTTTATAAAAAGTAAAAAAAGAGAGAGCATCTACAGCAGATTAATGTAATGGTAATTTTGATATCAGAACAATGATAGCGTAAAAGAAATAAGTGAGAAGGGAATGCAAGAAAGAAGCGCGTTTGAGTGTGTGGCGTTGGGCAGAGATAATGAGATTAGGTGTGAATAAGCACGTTGTGCGGTGCTCGATCGACACCGTTTCAGGCGAGTCCAAAACCCATTTTCTCGCCAAATCCCAACGTTCGTCTTTCTCAACTGTCAAGTTCCGCCCTGGCGATGGTTCTTCAGGTGAGTGAGACAACAAACTTGAACCCAAAGACTCTCTTGGACAAGGTTGTTATTGCGTTTATGCTTCACAATTTCTCAACACGGTAACTATATATTGTAGATTTAGCGGTTTCTAGTAGCAGCAGGAGAGAGCTGATATGGTAATTAATGGTCGCAGGAAGATAATGGTGGAAGAGAGAGAAAAATGTGGAGGTAGTTAATGGTGAGAGAAATACAAAAGAGAGAGAAAAAAGTGTCAGGAAGAGTAGAGGAGAGAGAAGAAAAGTGTAGTCACGTAAGCGTGAATTTAACACCGTTTCTACCTATTTAACGGAAGGGACCGAATTCTTCCAAAATTCGTAATATGGGAACAAAATAGATTCATTTTTAAAACCGGGTACAAAACAGAAATTCAGTCCCTAACTTGGGGACGAAATAAGCATTTAAGCCTTTTTTTTATTGTTTTGGATTATCAAACTTACGTTTTGTTGTATTTTTGTGTAGGTATTGTGTTTTTGTTTTGAAAATTCTTCCATTTCAGAACGAAGGTGGTCGCATCTTCTTGGTTGTTATCTGGTTTTTCACGCTCTTAGGTTCCTATTATTATGTTTATTAATTTTCTTTTGTTATCTTTTAATTTTTTGTATGTAGAATATAAATAATTATGTATGATTGAATGTTTGAATTGAACATTTGAATGCTTATTAGTTGTATGATTGAATTGATTATATGTTGATTATATTATATAATTGTATGATTGTATGATTGTAATTCTGTAGAATATTTACGTATGGATCAAAATTGGATTAATTTACCACACATTAGTGCTGAGTACGAGAGAGAGGTAGAAGAATTTATACAATTTGCGCAACGTAATGAGGGTAGAAGTGATTATGAAGTGAAGTTTAGATGTTCTTGTGTGAACTGTTTGAATGGGAAAAAGTTGAACGCAACCCAAATTAGGGAACATCCTATCTGTGATTGTTTCCTATGATGTTATACAACATGGATATGGCACGACAAAGAAATACACTTTCTGACTGTCTCCCAAACTAAAATTGTTATTGATTCCACCAGGGAAGAAGATCGACCGGATGAAGACAAATTAAAGGACATGAAGATCCGAGAAGAGTTGGCACCCAGGGAGATTGGTAAACGTACTTATTTGCCCCCTGCATGTTACACAATTTCCAGGCAAAGGAAGATAAGTGTTTGCCTTTTTTTTAAAGAGTATCAAGGTACCGCAAGGATACTCTTCAAATATGAAGAGTTTAGTGTCAATGCAAGACTTAAAGCTTGTTGGCATGAAGTCTCACGATTGTCACGTCTTAATGCAACAATTGTTACCGGTGGCTATTCGTGGAATTTTGTCCAAAAATATTAGGCAGACCATAAACATGTTGTGTTCATTTTTCTCGTCAATTTGTTTTAAAGTCATCGATCCTACAAAGTTAGATGAACTTCAAGGCGAGATTGTTATCATCTTGTGTCAACTAGAGATGTTTTTCCCTCCTTTTTTTTGACATCATGGTACATTTACTTGTTCATTTAGTTAGAGAAATTAAGTTGTGCGGACTGATATACTTAAGATGGATGTATCCTATTGAGCCTTATATGATTGAAAGGTATATTTCTAAAGAAAGTATCGAGTTTTGTTCAGATTACATGACTTCAACAAATCCAAAAGTAGTTCCTGGCACATCATGGTTGAATAAATGTTCTACAAGTAAAAGCATCTGAGGTGTGAATGTGGTGAAATTAATATCAATTGCCCATATCATAAGAGGCTGGGAAATAGTAATATTTAAATTTAATGAATTTCGATTTTCTCCAACATTTGGAATTTATATACATTAATTAATATCAATTGTCTTGTGTAGAGATTCAAGACTCCTACTCCACTTCCTGAGAAGCCACTTATACATTCCTAAGGAAGGCACTTGCAAAACATTTAGTTAGATTATATAATAGTTCATAGTTATTAGATTTAAAATACATTAGAACATGTTGATTTATAGTTATTAGACTTTGTACATTGTGTTTTAAAAATTATGTGATGTAAATATTGAATATTGTCTTGAATCTGTGTTGTATATATTGTGTTAGATATGCAGGTATGTTTTTGTGATAGTGGATATCACAAAAATAGACCTGCTATTACAAAAAATTATAGGAGAATAGGCCTCGGTTGTAGCCAAAACCGAGGTAGAAGGCTTGTATATGGCTTTGGTTCAGCCACAACCGATGCCATAGGGTGCACGAGAATTTAACAAAAAATAAATGAGGCTTTGACATCGGTTCTAGCTTGAATCGCTGCCATTGGCCCACGTTATTACCTCGGTTGAACCGCGGTAATAACCCCTTCCCCCCTTTTTTTCTGTTCTTTACTACTTCAATTGCTGAAGAACCGAGGCAGTAGCCTTTAGAATATTTCCTTGGTGGTAACCAAGGCCAAAAGTCCCCAACCTTTTTACCTCGTCCGTATATACCTCGACTCGAAAACCGAAGTGTATTGTCAAAAATAAACACTGTCGTTTCCTTTCGCTGCACTAGTGATCAGAGTATTACAACCAAGGCTTTACAAAGCAACTGTCAAATGTAAACACCTCACAAACTCTCAATCAAATATAAAACAACATAACCTGCCAACATAGAACAACCCGTTCCTGTTGCATCAAACCCTTTGAGATATCCCCTCTCAAAGTCAAGAGTGCACCACTCTTCTTCCTGACGCTCACGTACAGGGAAACAACAAATCCAAGATTGCAAGTCTTCTCTCCTGATCTATCAAGATGCACCTTCAGTTGTGCGAAAATGATCAGTTAATACAGTCTAGTATTTTGCTTCTCAAGAATGCTTCAAGATGATCCAATTCTTCTCGTTCTTAATTCTTGGAGCTTTTTAATAATCTGTAAAATCTCTCAAATGAATTCAATCAGATATGAAAATGTAAGTATGATCAATTGTTACATATTTTCAAACAATGCATCAATATATAGTTTATATCAGTCCTGACGCAAAGTAATCGATTACTAAACTTATGTAATCAGTTACATTAAAAAGATGTAATAGAATTACAACAACTTTAGCTCATAATTGAATATGCAATTAGTGTAATCGATTTTCATTAAATGCTGGTCAAACACATTTAAAAATTTGATCGTTATACTAGTTATGACAAGTAAGAAATCAGTTTTTAAACATAACAAACTTAATTGAATACACAAAGCATAGCCAACTAAAAGATCAAGTCGGCCAAATCTTTGAGGCTTTGAAAACCATGAAGAGTGCAGGAGAGACTTCGTCTGTAAAGGCCGAGGATAATGCTCACCCTCCAATACATAACGTTGTAGGCACACAATTCACGTTTCCAATGCATGGTTTGCCACCAAGTTACACACCACCCATTGGAGATCATTCAGAGGCAAAGCACACTTCTTTGTCATTTCCCATAACAAATGGCTTACTTCCCATTAGTACTCAAGGGCATATCCTCACGACAGAGACGAAGATGAATGAAACGCCCAAGTCTCCTCACACAGTTGTTGCACATGATGTTTCGACTAAGGCCACCATACACACGGGCACAGAAGAAGAGAGAAGTAAACTTGAAGTACTGGAAGACAGGCTAAAAGCCATAGGGGGGTTCGAAAGTTGGTGACGTGGCGAAGTTGAGTTTAGCCCCAGGAGTGACAATTCCACACAAGTTGAAGGTGCTAGAATTCGAGAAGTACAAGGGTAACACATGCCCCAAGAACCACTTGACCATGTATTGCCAAAAAATGGCTGCTTACGCTCATGACGAAAAATTACTTATCCATTTCTTTCAAGACAGCTTGGCCAAAGCAGCATTGAGTTGGTATACACATCTGGAATCCTCTCATATCCGTTCTTAGGCAGATTTGGGAGACGCCTTTATAAGGCAGTACAAATACAATGTGCACGTCACGCCAGACATGTTACAATTACACCACATGGCAAAGAAAGAAAAGGATTCTTTTAAGGAGTACGCGCAAGGATGGAGAGAATTGGCAGTGCAGGTTGAGCCACCTCTATACAACAAAGAGATGGTTGCAATGTTTGTGAGTACACTACAACCACCTTTTTATGAGCATATGATTGGAAATGTGACTTCCAATTTCGCTGATATTATCATCATAGGCGAAAGAATCGAGATCGGGCTGAAGAATGGGAAAATTACATCTCAAGCCACCACTCCAAAAAAATCCATTTTTAATCTGGAAAAAGAGAAAGAAGGGGAGTACATGCAATGTCAACAATACCCATATGGGAAGGTCATGCGCCCACTCATGTCTATCAACGAAGTCTGAGTTACCCTCCTTATGTGAACAATACAGTGTCTGGTCCCCAAACAATATCTCAACCGCTAGGATATTGTCAACCACAACAGGCTTCGAATAATGCCTGGGACACTGGAGCCGGCTTGGGTTTCGATCATAACGTTGACCAAAGGGCTCATCCTAGGAGAAACCTAGAGAAAAATTTCACTCCCATTCCTATGACATATACAGAACTGTTACCCCATCTCCTTAAGAAAGGTCTGTCCAATGTTCGTCCCATGAAACCCTTACGACCTCCATACTCCAAAAGTTTTGATGCAAATGCGAGATGTGATTTTCACAGGGGAAGCGTTGGGCATTCAACGGAAAAGTGCACGTCCTTTAAATTCAAAGTACAATCTCTAATTGATGTAGGATGGTTGAAGTTCCAAGAGGATAAACCTAGTGTTGAAGTCAATCCCCTTGCCGAACATGGAAATACCTCAACAAATGCCATCGAGTTTGGATGACACAAGCTAGTAAAGAATGAAAGTGAATTCGAAGTTCTAAAAGGTTCATTTTTGAAAACCTGGTAAAAATTGGTTTACTAAGGAGCAAATGGGACTTTATGGAGGCATGTGGAGTCCATCCAGGAGCCAAGCATGTCATTAACGAGTGTACCAAGTTTAGAAGCATTCTCCAATATCTAATTGACAGAGATTTCCTACAAATATACCACAAGGATAAAGAAGTAGAAGTATTTGCAAACCCAAGAACTGGAAGATAAAGAATTTTCCTGTGATGCTTATTGACATGTAATCGTTTTTAAATTAACCTCACTGCTTTTCCCGGAGCCTTGGGGTTCGTGCGTTACGGGTTGACACTTTCTTTTGCATTTGGTTTAACATTAAATCATGTTTGTTTCATTTTTTTCCCTCATCACGTGTCTTAAATTTTTTTAACTCAAATAATACGGATATGATAATGAATGTTTTGAAAACAATAATGTTGACTTTCCTAATTTTGAGCACCCTATCAATAACATGGAAGATGATTATGATTGACCCGGGATCCTCTCCAAAGTTAATGAGATTTGTGACGCAAGATTCTAAAGAAATAAAACCCCATCAAAAAGAGGTTGAAATCTTTAATATAGGAGAAGAGGACGAAAGAAAAGAGGTAAAAGTCGACACTAGCATGAAGAAAGAGTTCAACACGAGTTACTACTCAAGCTAGAATGTCTTTAGAATCAAAGATGAAATACGAAAGCAGTTCGATGCGAGATTCTTAGCTGGGGCAAAATACTCCCAATAGGTGGCAAGTATCGTGTCGAAGAAGGACGATAATGAGAAAATGCATGTCGACTATCGTGATTTAAAGAAAATTTCTCATTGCCGCAAACCTGAGCAATCAAACTTTACATCGTCGTCCAAAGATGAATAGGGCAGTCAAGGCCGCTAATAAAAAATATCAAGAGGATTGTACCTTCGATTTACACAGTTACTACACATTGATACGCATGTCGACTAGGGAAACACCTTTTTCTTTGGTATATGGAACAGAAGTAGTACTACACTTTGAGGTAGAAATCTCATCCCTACAAGTGTTAGTGGAAACCAGTTAGAAGAAGCAGATTGAGTTCAAACCCGGTTTGATCAACTCAATCTCATTAAGGAAAAAATATTGACCACAACATGCCATGGGCAACTATACTAGCAAAGAATGAAAAAGGCATTTGACAAGAAAGTACATCCTAGGGAATTCCAAGGAGGTGAATTGGTCCTAAAAAAGATTTTGCCAATATAAAAGGATCACAGGGGCAAGTGGACTCCAAATTATGAAGGCCTATATGTGGTAAAGACGGCTTTTGGTGGTGGCGCACTTATTCTCACCAAAATGGATGGAGAGGGGTTGCCTTTGCCAGTTAATTCTAACGCAGTCAAAAATTCTATGCATAATGATTCCATGTTAGGGAATGCTTTTAAAGTGGAATTGACAATATTGTATTATGTTTTATTCAATAAATCTTTTTTTCATCTCTTTCATAAGGTCGCTCTTAACTTTCAAAATGTCTCCCGAAAATAATGAGCATCATAGGCATATTCACTTGGTGCGAGTGTATTCTTAAAGAATGCCGTGGAATTAAATCAAAACGGGAAGTATTTGGGTCTCACATGAATTTTCAACCATACATTCATGCATTCATCATAGGAAAAGCATGGCACACCATACATCGTCAACATTCAACAAAAATTCGTGAATTCGATAGATATCAATTCAAGGAAAATACATCAGTGAAAAAAATTCAGAATTTTCAAAAAAAAAAACAAAAGAAAAAAAAACATTTGTTTTGAGATTGTCAAAGCCCAGTTTTCATCCTAGCACCAAAGCCTAGTTTTCATCTTGGCACCTAAGCCTAGTTTTCATCCTGGCACCAAAGCCCAGTTTTCATCCTGGCACCCAAAAAAAAAAGGGTTTTACGAGGTTTGTTCGCCTCACCATCAAGTTTTACGAGGTTCGTGCGCCTCACCGTCAAGTTTTACGAGGTTCGTGCGCCTCACCATCAAGTATTACGAGGTTCGTGCGCCTCACCATCAAGTATTACGAGGTTCGTGCGCCTCACCATCAAATATTACGACATGTCACGGTTCTTCAGCAAAATCCAGAAGGTTGCTACTTTTTCTACCAGGTACGCTTCGAGGTAATCATTTTCCTTTTCTTTAGACCCGAACGAAATTAGTGTCTTTATCTTTATTTAGCTTTTACTATGATAACACCAAAACTCTAAGGTTCATGTTATCTAGCAAAATCTAAATAAAGAGGGGCAGCTGTCAACACCCAATTTCGTCTAGGAAAGTAAACAAATACAAATAAAGAATAAAAGAATAATAATTAATTGTGGGTAAAAAGGATAAAATAATAACTTTAATACAATGTTAGTTTAATATGGTAATAATTTGAATCAATATTATGCTAATAATTATAAAAAATAATTAAAATAGTATATTAATATAATTTGTTGCGTCAGTTGCTTTTAAAGAGGAAAATATGATTTTTAAAAATGGACAAATTTTCTGACAATAATGATAATCAATGTTGTGAATATTATTTCATTTGTTTTCTCGCAACCAAGACCATTTCTTTCCCTATTTTGTTTTATTATCATTTAATTCACAATTAAGGCAAGATTGCCATAATATTACAGTGTGTGTATAAATTCGCACTCTGTCATAGAAAAGAGGGATGAAAAAAAAGAGAGAAGGAGAAACATGCAGAAATAATAAAAAGAGAGAAAGAGAGTATAGAGAAAAATAGGTTCTCACCCATAAGGGTTCTGTCAACGGCAATCATCAAAGAAGAAATAGGAGAGTACTGAAAGCTAAAAACGGTATGTCACCTCTACACCATTCTTTTTCTCTTTTTATTGTACTATGAAGTTTTTCCTAAAGGTATTATTTTTCCTACACACAAATAATGTTTTTTTTAAATCATAATTTTTTTTATAAGTATGTGTCGGCCTATGGCCAGTTTCTTTCTTTTTCCCACCATTCTTAAATAAAAAAAAATACAAGATCTTTAAAACCAAAAAAAAATGTCAATCATGTTAAACCAAATCATTGTCGGGTTCGCTTTTCAAAAATATAAATCAATCAATAACAATTTTTAAAACAAACTCACAAACCTTTTTCTAGATAAAGAACTACGCAATCCCTGATTGTCCATCATAAATGGATATACGTAGGAGCAAGGTCAATCCTTGTCGGGTTCATAAAACAAAAAATATTTTTTGTTGCTTTATATTATTTTTTAGGGAAAATTAAACATTTTGAAAAACCACGTCAACTTTATACATTTAATTAAAGGTACTGCCTTTGGGCAGGCACGATAGGGTCCTAACACCTTCCTTACGCGTAACCGATTCCCGAACCTGAAAATCTGTTTTTCGTAAACCGTGCCTTATTTTATGGTTTTCCATAGTTGTTCCATAATAAATTATGGTGGCGACTCCACAAATCTTTTTCTCAAACCTGTTTGTTTTTTGACTCGACGTCCCGTCGTGATCCTGGTTGCGACACTCTACACTCGTTGTTACTGTTTTATAAAGATCAAGATAGTTAGAACATCATATTTTCTGCCAAATCCATGTTGATATGACACTTGTTATACTACTAACTATCCAATATACTTATTGGTATACTTGAGTTGCATTACAGACGCAACAATATTTCAGTAGTAAAAGATTTTGTCTCATATATAAGTTAATAATATTTTTTTATATTAACATATCTAATATATTAGTTCTCTTGATTTTAAATGCATTAAGTTATCCTTGTGTTTCTTTTTTTATGTTTGTTTAGTTTTATCTTTATGCAATGATCATATATTAATGTGTGGGTAGAGATAGGAATAAATGGTGTTAGTTGCATAGGAACTGGAAAGTCACTAAAGACCTAGAATAATAGTTAGCTTAGGTGATGATGTAATACTATCGTATGCTAAAACGCATACATCTATCATCTATTGGTGTTTCGTATTGGTGTGATATGACACTAGAAGGGGGATGAATAATTTTGTATAAAAATTCAAACAATTTTCATGCACACAAAATAAACAAAGTAAAAGTGTAAGGAGAAAAAAACACATAAAGGAATTATACTAGTTCACCTCACCATTAAGGCTTTTGTCCATTCCCTTGAAAAACCTTCTTAAGATATTTCACTAATAAACTCCTTTGATTAAAAAGGAGTATCACTCTCTCCAAGTTATAATGAGTTTCAACCTCTCCAAGTATCACAACCTCTCTAGGCTACATTGAGTATCAACTTCTGCATATATCCTTCTTAATCTTCTCCTAAGATTAGGAACTATCAACTATAATGAACAATTACAAGAATCACTTTCATAGCAAAAGTGTACAATATAGCTCACAGGTTACACCTTCACTTTGCGAAAGATTTACAATATATGTGCACTCAACCCAATTTTTTACAAGGTTCTATTGAGGTCACAATTTAAAAACTTCATCACTTTGGTATTTTAGAGATTTTTTCATTAGTCTTCTTGTATGTCTTTACATCCTTTATATAGATGTTTATATAGATGTTGCAATGATAGTTGTTGAAAATTTGAAATGCACTACTTCATCATAATCTTCATGATTTCTCCAAATAAGGAATACTTGATGAATTCTTTTAAGCTGGTTCTTCATATTAAATCTTCAACGACATTCTTCAAGGCACCAATTCTAACTACTTGATGTTTTTTGTGATATCTTCTTTCCTTTCTTGAATGATCATGAGCTTGATTGGATTTTTTCTCTTTCTTCAACGTTTACATTGTCCTGTTAAGGAAACCTTGTGAAATATGATTGTACATTTAAATCATTAGAGCAATAATACTTTTCAATCAATCAAATAATTCACTCTTAAATCATATAGATCACTTCCCAATGTTCATATTACTTAATCATTTAATTTTATAAAAAAAACTTCCTTCTTTCATAGTATAATTATCACAATATAATTCTATGAATGTTGTGGCTGATTTAATTAATTCTCTATTTCAAATAATCACATTTTTGTGTCAATCCAAAGATCAATCATAGATTCAACAAGGAAAACACTTTGTCAAATAAAATAGCACATTTTAACTCATTTAACGCATGTAGAAGACTAATGTTTAGTGCTTTGACTCGTTTGGTCAATGCATTTGTCTATTGAGTTCATTTGAGTCTACACTATTTGAGTCATCTAATGCCTTAATCATTTAATGTTCATGAAATTTTTTTTTTACTTCAATTGGAATTTTTTACATAATTTAGTATTACAATTTGTAAACTATGTTTGTAAATATACATTTAGGTATGTTGTGCTTCATGGAGAATTTCATCAACTAAATGCAAAGTCCTTATTAGAAATTATCCAAAAAAAAAAATCTACAAAAGTTGGTAAAGGATGGAAGGAGTTTTGATGTCAAAATAGATTATGGGAAAGGGACCACATTATCTATAAAGCTAACAGCAATGCAAGAAACATGAATAAGTGTATATATTATGTAATATGTAAATTGTAGTTATTGTTTGTGTTAGATATATTAAATTATTAGATATTATATATATATATATATATATATATATATATTATCTTTTATTTTTAGTTAGATATTTATTATTTCTTATTTATATTTGGGACTTAGCTCATATTTCTTCTATTATAAATACAATATCTTATGTGTATATTCAACAAAAGAAATTAATCCCATACATAATTTTTATTATATTGAATATGGTATTAAGGTTCTTTAGAAAAATTTCGCCGTTGCCATCACCATCGTTGGAGCATCAATTTCTATTAGCAACCACACAGTTCTACTTGTGTCGGCAAGGTGACCACAACATCGTCGAGATTGTTGTCAACAAAGTCCAGAAGTGCTCTCACATGCCGATAGTAGTTCATTGCCTTTCGTCCATTTCTTCTGTGACCATCCCAAAATCTATCAATGATGTCTTAGCCCATCTTGGTTGACGTCAGGCCATGCTAGATGAAATAAGTTTTCTTTAGAATAATGGAACTTGGGAGCTTGTCCCATTATTGTCTTGAAAATCTATTGTTGATTGCAGGTGTGTTTTTGCTATCAAAGTTGGTAGTGTTAGAACTATTGATCATCTCAACGCCCATTTTGTGGCGAAAGGTTACACATAATTTTTGGGTTGGATTATGTGATACTTTTTCTCTAGTGGCAAAGATGCCATTTGTTCGTTTATTTATAACAATGATGACTCTTCAATAATGGTCTGCCTCTTTATCAATTGGATGTCAAAAATGTGTTCCTTAATGGAGATTTGCAAGAAGAGATTTAAATGGAGCAACCTCTAGGATTTGTTGCTCAAAGGGAGTTTTCTGAGTTGGTATGTCATCTTTGTAAATCCTTATATGGCTTAAAACAATCTCTTAGGGTCTGATTTGGAAAATTTAGTAACGTGGCTCAACAATTTGGTATGACTCAGTGTGAGACAGATCATTCAGTCTTTTATCGCCACTCGAGTTCTAGATGTGTCTACTTGATAGTATACATTGATGACATCGTTCTTACATGCAATGACAGTCATGGCATCTCTAAGATGAAATAATATCTTTGCAACCATTTTCAGACCAAAGATCTTGGTAAGACCTAGTGTAGATTTATGACCTCAGGCACTTATGAACTTGTTTGGCTTAAGCAATTGCTTAGTGAGTTATAATTTAGAGATGTCACTCAAATGACATTTATATGTGACATTTAAGTTGTTTTTCATATTAGTTCTAATCCTATCTTTCATGAGAGGACCAAACATATTGAAATTGATTGTCATCTCATTCAATAGAAAATTGTATCTAGAGACATCAAGATTGAGTTCATGAATTTAAGTGATTAGTTAACAAATATTATCACTAAGTCTTTACAGGAGTTGAGAACTGATCATATTTATAACAAGCTTGCTATATACAATTTGCATGCACCAGCTTGACGAGGAGTTTTACATATATTAGATACCTTAGATAGATATCTTTACTTAGTTTGTTATTATTCTTTATTTGTATTTTGGGCTTAACCCATATTTTTTGTATTATAAATAGAATATTTTATGTGTATATTCAACACAAGGAAAATTAATCTCATACATAGGTTTTAATATATTGAACAATTAGTTTTGTTTTATTTGAAAGTTCCATTTAGTCAATTGTTTTTTTGAGTAGAAGAAAAAATGCTTTAATTGACTAAAAGCACAAAATTTTATTTAATCTTATTTTATTATGCAAGTTAAAATACCTAACGATATATGTAAGACCTAGCCAAATGAATTTTACACTAATCAGATAAGATGATACAAGACTGATCATAATAATTAGACCAAGCTGATCATATTGATTAGACAAAACAATGTTGAAGTTCTCACTTATATTGATTAAATGCATTAAACACTTCTATCATACACTTATAAGACATCGTCTAAGAAAACTTTCTAAATTAAGTGTCAATTGTTTTAATTGTTGAAATTCTTTATGTTTTTACTTAGTTTCAAATTTGAATGAAATAATTCTAACCTCAAATATAAAATTCTTTCTAAATGATTAAATATAAATTGAAATAATTTTATAAACAAATCATATATCTTGAATTCAGAAAGCTTTAATTGCCTAATGGTAATTTCATCTCTAGTTATATATAGATTTTATGTGCTCTAATTCAAAGAAATTTTATTTAATTAGGTGGTATTAACTCTTATTAACAGAAAACTGAACATAATTCTCGTGATAATTTTCCTTGCTTCCATATCATTTATCATTTATAACTCTACAAAAGATCTTAATATATCTCAACCATTCTTTTCTAAAACTTAATTACAGTGTCACACACCAGTTACACAAGTCTTTAATATATTGATATGAATTGATGATAGTTTAATCTAAAAATTCACTTTATTAAATGGTGATTTGTCATATATGGATTTAATTGCTTTAAAACTGTTTTTATACTTTAAAAATGTCTAAAAACATGTTTGAATATATATGAATATATGAATAAATGGTGATTTGTCATATATGGATTTAATTGCTCTAAAACTGTTTTTATACTTTAAAAATGTCTAAAAACATGCTTGAATATATATGAATATATATATATATATATATATATATATATATATATATATATATATATATATTTATATATATAGAAATGAATATCTAACATGTTCAGTCATGCAGATGAAGAAACTATTGATCATCATGTGTTAACAAAGGTAGAGTCATTTAACATCTAGCTCTTATAATTCTGTTTAAATCTTCAATCAATTATCTATGCTAAAATGTTTTTATCTTTAATATTTCCTGCATGATATATTTTCTATAATTTCTTATAGTCTACTCTTCACATTTTCCTATATCATTGAACATTTATACTTTTACGAATTACTAAATACATTTTTCTGCAATCTCTAAACAATATTTATTTAAAATTGAATTTAAATATTTTATTTTGATTAACTTAATCGTAATATGGTTTTTAAAAGCAATTATATACAATATATTTTATTAAAAACATATATAAATAATTCAAATAGCATTTTAAGAACAATAAAAATATTATTGATATTTTATAAAAAAGAATAGTTATCTTAAATTGTAATTATACTTTTATAAACCTATATTAATATAATAAATATATTATAATTTTAAAATATTCTGCAGGTTGGACCAGTACAAATACTTGGTCAGTACAAATACTTGGTATATATAAAAAAACTAAAAATAGTATAATTTTCGAGGCATCAAACACTTTCACCAGAACACATGGACGTCTGTTATATTTCTAGAAAAAATAAGAGCACACTACAAACCTTTGAGATTGCACAAAACAGTAACACTACCACCAAGTATATAATACAAAAGATCCCATATTGCTAGCACCTCCAAGAAACACTAACAATTATTCCCTATCCTACGAACATAGAACACCAACTAAACTTCACATGTGACCAAATGCAGAAAACAAGCCTTCCAGGATTATACACCATCTCAATCATGAAGAAGACTCTGATCAAAGTGCCAAACACCTGCAAGAAGCAGCAACAACAGCATTTATTCCATTAAAAGGGAGGGAGAGTGTAAACAGAATAATGCATAATAGTTACATGCTTGTTTGTTAGTGAACCAAAAATAAGTACAAAATATATGCCGGTAGCTGAAGATAATATATGCATACCATGACCCTTTCCAACTAATCTCAGTTGAGTCACATATTCTGCAATCTTCTTAATTGATTCAACCTGTACACAGGAAAACCCAAGATGTTACAAACCCAGAAATGGTTTATAGTATTACATATAATGATTAAAGGGTCTTGCATTTTAGTGATATTCAACCATAATATGAATTCAACTGCACCGTATTTTGTAAAGTTTTTTACCTGCTCATTCAGAAACTCACTCTCAATGAAGTCTGCCAGTTGAGCATCATTGTTACGATCTGCCACCTATATTGTTTAAGAAAAACATGATAGTAAAAGATAAGCAATAACAGCTTAACACAACAAAGATTGCTTGGTCATCTAGCAGTATGAATTATAGGTACTCTATGATTTTGTTACAAATACATTCATTCCAAAGCTAAGAGGCAAAGAGGCATTACACTATGAACATATAGGAGTTTCTCATTTGTCAACTTCTCCAAAGACAATGCTAGCTCCATGGCTGAATCAAGCCAAGATAACAAAGATGGAAAGCAAGTTAGCATATTAGTTTGAACATAAGACCATTATAAATAAAAATGTGCACATTATTTTGAAAAGATGTAAACAGAAAACATGATCAAGAAACATAAAAACAAAGTTTGAGTAACAAAAACAGAAAACTCACCATATAGGGCATCCCCTTTTTCTGTATGCTCAAATTCTGACGGAGGACTTGAAATGGGATGTAGCACCACTCGTCCACCACGAATGTTCTAAGAAAATAAGAGCTATGTTTGTCATCATTAAGTCTAAGCTATAAAGTCTAGTTCTGTATTTTGTGCTCAAACTACAGATATTATTCAAATGATATAAAGATTGATGATGATATTGTTCTGTTATATATATATATATAATGAAGAATCAAACCCCAAAAAGCTTAACAAAGCCATTTTATTCTGAATGTTTTCCTTTCAATCACATGTTCTTCCATTTAAACCCCATATGCTTAGTAATATACGTCCTAAGGACATATTTGTTTACAAGTTGAACTCAATTGACCAACAAGCTTATTGTTTCATAAGAACAAACATGTCATAATTGTGTTAAACCTTGTTGATTCATAAGGCAACAATAGTCAAATCGTAAAATAAAAGAGCAGTTCAAAAGTAACACACCAACCTGATACTTTATAAGCTTTTCAGCATGCTCTCTTTCTTCTTCACTTGATTCCTTGAAGAACCTGTTCTCCACAAAGCAGCACACTATTAAAAACCCTGTTTGAGAAATAGAGTAAATAACATTATAGAAATATGACACTGGTTCAGAGTTGATTACTTGGCAAGTCCCTTGAGAGCTATGTTATCTCTGTCGAAGTAGGCAAACAAGGAATGATACACATAGGAAACATTGTATTCCACACTGTATCCAGAGTTGAGAGACATAAAAACTATTAGAAAAAAGACTTTTAATTAAAAAAACAAGTAAACAATTAACAATAAGTAAATAGATGAAAGGAGAGTATAATATCAAGCCTTAAAGTTAAAAGTAAATGATGAAAAATTGTGCTTCCAATTTACATAGACTTTGTTAAATGTGATATTTGTATCTATATATGAAATTAATGAATTTGGTATTTCAATAATTGATAATATATGATTTTATTCTTTTATGAAATCTAAACTTAATATCCATTAAAGAAACCTAATTCATCAACTTAAAAGTATAGAATCAAAATCAGATTCAACGCAAACTACAACTACCAAAGACACGTTTTCCCTTTCCCCTTAAAGATGCAGGGGTTTTATGTGCTCATAAAAAAACACTTTCCAGTAAAATAAAGAATAGAAAACAGTTAAAAACATAAACAAATATGTACTTAAAACTAAAAAAAATATGTAGGTACTTTGCTACAAATACAACTGAAACAGCACACACGATTTTGCGCAGATTATTAAGCCGAACTCTGATTCAAGTTTGAAATCGGCAAAAAAATCATGAATAAAACTCCATCAAAGTCTTTCAAAATTAAAAGTTAAAAAAACCCACTAGAAATACATCAAATACTTCCCTTCTAAAGTGTAAGAAATGGATCTTTAACTCTCACAGATTCCAAACAAAAAACCACAATACGAAAAAAATAAGATATAAAATGTTAAAGAATGAAAAGAATCATACTTGATCTGTTCATTGATTGCAGCTTCAGCCTCATCTGAATAGTTTTGGCGAGCCAAGGAGACATTATGTGCAATTGGGACAGCAAGATAATCCTTTTTCAGCTCCTGAAAAGGTTCAAATATCACCCCAGTGAGCGGTGCCGGTGCGTTTGAAGCAGCAGCACACACCCTCATGCTCCTGCTCCCATCACCATTAACAGAAAAACTCAAAGAAGAAGAAGAACAAAAGGCTAGCTTCTTCTTAGCACCATCACCACCCACACCATTTGAGAGAGAAAAGGTCAAAACCTTGGAACATGAAAGGGCCATTTGGGAGGAAAATGAAGAGAAATGGAGAAGATGATTTCAGTTGCGGCGAGGTGATTGTGTGTGAAGGGAGGAAGGGGCAAGGGTGATATAAGTAGTAGAGAAAAGGGGGTATTCTGGGAATTCAAATTTATTTGAACCGTTTGATTGAGAGACACGTGGATGGCTGAAATTTGTTACAAGTACGGGCGTGTGGCGAGCTCGTGCCCTATCCAATGTGAAAGCGGAATCTGTGGAAAAATCCTTTCCACGTCACAATCGAGCATACTCGAATCTGAGTCTACGCGCTCGAATACGTCAAGATGTGGTACTCGCGCTTTGAGCGTTTCAATGAATTCGGTGCTTCAAAATTTTGTCTGTTTGTTCTTTCTTTCTATCTTTCACATTTTACTTTTCTTTCCAGAAAAAAAATCAAATGAAATAAAATGTGGTTATACTATTCAATTGTTCTATAATAAATGCGACACTTCATATTTTTAACTATTTTTGTTCTCACTTAGTTTTCTTTTTCCTTGATATAAAATAATATTTTTAATTAAGGACTGCAGTTTTTCTAATGCGTGTACAAAGACGCCATCCTTTTAAAATTTAATTCATTTTTATTATATTGTTTCAAAATTGTTATTCTTTATCTTTATAAATGTTGAAAAAGTAACATTGTCTTTATTCTTTACTAGGGCATGACATGTATTCACATCGAGATTTCTAAGTAAATTTTAACATTATATATGTAGATATGTTAAACAATAAATTTATAGAGACTGAAAAATAAATTAAAAGACATTAAAAATTTGTATAATGTTTTTTCTCAAATTTCTTACAATACATTTTTCACGTTGTAACAGAAGATTTTTTGTATTATTATTTTTAATTAAATTGAATGTCAATATTCCATCATTGTAAAATTAAAAATTAAAATTCTTCTAAATACATTTTTTATATTAGAATTTAGAATTGTTGGTATAAAAATATTTTGTAATAATAATAATAATAATAATATATTAGAATTAAAAACTTTATTTTTATTAAAAATAACTGCGTTGGAATCAGGTTATTTCTATATTAAACTTAGTGAAAGAAAAAACGCCGTAATTTGTAATATTATATATATATATATATATATATTAACAATTACTTTTAGTGATAATTTATAAAATATGTAAAAACTCCTTTTTATTTGTTATTAATACTATAATTATTATTTAAAATAAAGAACTTTTATTTTCTAAATATTATACTAAACTTTGTCGGTCATTGTCCATCTACCTTGACATCTATTTCATACAAACTTATCCAAAATGTTCAGGAATTTTTCTTCGTTACGGTATTACGTGGTCAACTACGTATTAATTTTATGATGCCACTTAATTTCACAAATTTTCAATAAAAAATAGGAATGGATCATTATTACAATTTTCTAAAAGAATACCTATTTATGTAAATTTCACACGTTTTAGTAAAAAAAAATAACAATTTAAAATTATTTCCCAAACCAACTTAGTAAGTGATTCGAAACCTGTCAAGTACAGGGAGATATTAGCGGAAGTATTTAATAGATAAATATTCTAAAGAATTATTTTTATGTAATCAAATAAGTGCATGAAATAAAGTAAAAGGCTGATGATTAAATTTATATATAATAATAGTATATACATAAATACAGCAGTTTATTGGGATAAAATTTATAGAAGACCAAATTAATAATTTTATAAATATAGTTTCAATAATTAAGATGATATTAAAGTTTTTTTTATCTATTTATTAAATTACCATTTAACATAAATAGATCATAATTAAAAAAATTAATATAATATTTTACTGTTAAGATAGAAATTAAAATAAAGATATTGTATTAAAAAAAATCAAATCCAATTCTAACATGATATTATTTTATTAAATTGTAATTTAATATTACAAAATAAATAAATAAAAACTTTATGTATAACATTTCAATTTTAACAACTTACAAATAATCAAATAAGGCGATTAAAAATTGATAAAATAAAACATATTTGTAAACTTATAGATGTAGTATTAATATACTTATATAAGAAAATAATTATAATAATAAATATATCTAAAATAACTAAAGATAATTAATAGCCGATCATCGTCTTTTACTAGGAATGTTTTAATACCTATTCTTAATCTATTCACACTAATTAGGTGATCATCACAAAATAAACAACATAAACACAAGAAAACACAAAAGAAAACACAAAAGAAAACAAACAAGATAAGCGTGCAAAAGGAGTTTTTATAAATCAAACATAAAACTATTATAATACATTACTCATTTATAAAACAACCATATCGCACACAAAGACTCATTTTAGATTCAATTATCCAAATACATGCCTTTAACATTGGGTTTCATTGTAGGTGTGCACTTGTAGTAATATTTATACTCTACACAGTCATAAACAAATGAGTTATCACCCTACTACTCACAAGGTTAGTGTCATTCGCACCTAGGACCAAAACAATCCAATAGTTAAGACCTCTTGTCATTACGCATCATATAGAGAGGAATATTCCTCTCTATATGAGTTGAATGGTTGGTAGTATATTAGATACCTACTTTTTAATTTCTCATATGTCAATGCATAAACCAAACATCACCAACACATCTCCTTGAAATTCTCTCAACAACAATACCACACATATCCATAACAAAATCCTCATTTCCATACATAAGATTATCATACTCATAAGCATACTCAAAGATTATATAATTCAATACCAAACAACCAAGAAGCAACATAAAAATAATTAAACATAAAGATTCGCACTCAAAGGTGACGTCCATCCTAAGCTTCTCATAAATGTCAAACCTTTCCCAAAAGTGGCGCTTAGCAATAGTCATGGTACTCAGCAACAGTCTTGGCGCTTAGCACCATTCTTCTCACAAAAAGGCTCACTTAGCGACACTCTCTTGTCGCTCAACGTCCTAGAACAAAATGCTCCAAACATGTAGTGAAAGATGGTGCTCAACGGTGCCCTACTACTACTCAATGCCAAAGCATTCCTATTTTATGGTGCTGAGTAGTACAAAACCGACATCCAACGGTTTGGAGCTAAAATGCTTTCAAACCTGCATAATGAATTGACTCTCAATGCCAGCCTGTCATTGCTTAACATTGTATAAAAAACAATATATGAAAACTTTATGATTTAGGAAATTAGAACTTGCTCAAATGATCAAATTGTTATTCCATTCTTAGTACTTTGGTAAAAAAACAACTTTTAAAGTCAAGACACATACTAATTGGCTCAATTAACCAGATCCTAAGTTCCCCAATCAACAAAACTCAACCAAGACAATTAAATAATTCAAACATCCAATACACCAAATTCAACAGATCAATTTCATCATACCATTTAATTATGCAATTACAAATTTCAAGATATCTATAATATTAAAATAAAACAATTAACTTCCCTTACATGAGAGACAAACAAACTTGCTCAAAAGAAACCCAAACCCCTTTCAAGCTCACAGGATGTCCTATCTACATTTAGGAACAACACAAACACGATCAAGGCATACCATTAGAACCACTAATAAAAAACGATTCATATAGATGACTAAAAGTACACATGCAAGTGAAAGAAGACTCACATGCAACAAATCACAAAAAAAAAAAGATCAAGAAAAAGAGCTGAAACTCAACTTACGCAAACGGAAAAACTGATCAGTCCAAATTCAAGAGCTCGCCACAAAGATCAATTATACGGTTTCATTTCTTCAATCAAACGAGTAGAGTAGAGAAATCTTAAAGAGAAGTTAGACAACTCTAGAAAAGTGGTTTTTAGAGAGATTATGTAGTTTAAAATAATGAAGTTTATTCATAACAAAACTATTTATATTAAAACCTTTGAATATTAAAATAATTGTGTCTCACTATTTTTAAACCACTATTTCTGAAATATAACTTTCTATGTCTTCACAAAATGTGGTTACAATATTTTACTATTAAAATATGCAAAATCGGTATTCTAAATCGCTCATTACGCTTCGGTTTTCGAAAAATTGAAGCGTATTAAAACGCAATGGCAAAGTTGTAATTTTTGAGACACTACTCTTTTTATCCTCCTTTAGATTTATCATCATTAGAGAAATAAAGGGAAAATAAAGAAAGGGACATTGTTATATTTAACATAATTTTTTGTTATCGGTTGGTGAGATCAGAGAATAAAATGGCACCACCGTTATTCAATTGGAGGGTGAAGGACACCCACAAGGGAACCCCTATGGTGGTGAAGAAGAAGAACCCAAATTGGTCGATGGTGGAACTGGACGGTCATGAAGAAGATGACTTAATGACACCAACTTCTCCCATGGGTGTTTCACGGGACAAAGGAAAAGGAAGAGGCAAAAATGTGAAATAACTCACATGGGTTCTTCTCCTTAAAGCATACCGCGCCGCTGGTTGCCTGACCTCCCTAGCGTCGACATTGATGGAGTTTGGGGTTATTTGCTAGTACTTTTATGTCCTGAGATAATTTGACATATGTGGATGGATGTGGCTGGTTGGGGATCGAATTTAAACACACTGATCAAGTTTCTTTTCATCTTCCCACTATCCAAATTGAAACATGTTGTTCACTATAGGTTTATTAAGTTTCTTGTTAATACTTCAACCACATTTGAGGTTTGTAATCATGATTATTTTAGGCACAACCAACATAGAATGAAGATTATATTAATTTGTTGTTTATTTATATTATATATTTCAATATGCATTGGTGATGCCTACCTAAAGAAGGTAGAGTTTAATAGAGCACCATTATTGTCAAAATTTCGACTCCTGGAACCCTTTGAGCAGTCTATCCTTAAAGCTAAACCAGCAATACTGGTATAGAAATTGTGTTCTCAAGATCAGTTTCTCATATTTGCATCAAATGGGTTATGGGAGCATTTAAGCAGTCAAGAAGCAGTTGACATTGTCCAAAGATGTCCCTGCAATGTAGGATTCTAATTTACTTAAGTTTCCTTTGCATATATAACTGTCATCTTTGGTATAAAAATGTGTTGAATAGATTATTGTGATACAAGGAGTGGCAAAGAAACTTGTGAAAACATAACTTTGTGAAGCTGTGAAGAAAAGAAAAAAGAGATACTCAGACTTGAAAAAGATTGACAGAGGGGTGAGGAGACATTTCCACGATGACATCATTGTTATAGTTTTGTATCTTGATTCAAATTTTTTGGCTCGTGCCAATTCTTGTGTACCCTTGGTTTCTATCAAAGGAGGTGGTGAAAATGGTTGTTGTTTAAGGAAGTGTTTGGGGTTTGAAGATAATTTAGTTTTGAAGTGAGAATGAGAAGCTGATTTGGGGACGAAAATAGCTTCCATTAATAAATTGGTGTAATGATTTTGCTATGGTGTGTTTGGCAGGGTTGAAGATGAACATGTGATAGTGGGAGTGACAGTGGCGGAATGAAATGATGCTTGTTTGGGGACTTACTGGATAAGGAACCACATCCATGTTGTGGCTGCCATTGGATTTCAACAAATCATAAATGCAAAACTGGAAAAGTCCAAGATACTGCCTCGGTTATTTTGAACCGAGGCGAAAAGTCCTTCTAAAAAAAATAAAAAAGGAAAATTCTATTGCTTCAGTTACCTTTGAACCGAGGCAAAAAGTCTATCCCTTTTGCCGAGGCAAAAGGGATAGACTTTTTGCCTCGCCTGTATATGTCTCGGTTTCGAAACCGCTGCCTATGTGCGAAAATAACCGTTGTTATTTCCCTTGCAATAGTGAATTGAAAGTAGTTATAATATAATGAACAATCAAATTATCATTAATATAAAATAGTGTGTTAGGGTTTATAATTTATTAAATCTTTCTTATTTGTTTTGATTAACTTGTCAAAAAATATTAAAATTTTGTGTACCATTTATTTAAAGAATATGAATAAATAATTTATAATTTAAATCTTTAACTTGACAAACGAAATTATATTTCTTTAATTGATTTTAAAAAATTAAAATCATTACATCAGTTTAACCCACACTTTCAGGCTTAATTAAAAAAATACAAATTATTATGTCGTAACCATTTGGATGCCCATTCTCTCTTCTGTCTCTATTATTGCTGCTACTATTTCTATTACAAGACTTTCTTACATTTACATATTCTTTTTTATTTTTCTTTAAACTTATTTCTCTTGCATAAAATTGAAAACATGGCACCGCAACTTCATGAAAAAGTCACCTCCATCCTCCTCCTTGAAATATAGGCAAACACTAAAAAAGGAGGGAGTTTGGACTAATGCAAAAAATAATGTCACGTGTTCAACGTCTAACCACTCAATAGCCAACATTAAAAATGACCAGTGACAATTTTGTAAATAAATGTAATTATTAAACGTTGTTTAGAATTATAATTCGACGTAAAAGGATATAAAACGTCAAATGCCTCAACGTTAGACGTCAAAAGGATAGTCAATTCAATAAAAATTTGAGTGGGAGATTGAAAATTCATTCACTTTATCTTAGTGCGCAAGACCCTCTTCTCTGCTCAAATTTTTTTCGAACGAAGTTTGACGACCATCACATGTAATATTTCTTTCATTTGATACAAATGCATGTTAATTAACTACTTTATGTATGATTTTCGTTTGTTTTCACCGATTATTTTCGTGTTCTTGTCCTTCATAGGCGCATTCTGCTTTCTTTCTCACTAGTGGCAACACTTTATTCCAATGAACTCACCTTTTGAAGGATAATTTTCATTTTCATTTTGAAGAACTTATTTGTTGAACTTGTTTGTTATTTTTTTGTTGGTTAACTTGTTTGTTTGTTGTTGTTGTTTGGTTGAACTTGTTTATTGTTGTTGTTTGATTGAACTTGTTTTTTGTTTGTTATTGTTATTTGTTGTTGAGCCTATATTACCGTTCATAGTTCTAATTTTCAGGTCTCGTAGAGTTGTAAAAAAGGATTACAATTAATTAAAAAAAATAAAAAAAAAATTGATTAAACTTCAAAACATGAAAGCATTTAGGCGCATAGACAATTTTTTCTTAACAATTGATGATTACTCAAGAAGGGTATGAGTTTATATCTTGAGAAACAAAATTGAAACATTTCAGAAGTTTAAACATTGACATAGTCAAACTAAAAATTAGCAGGAATCTAAGTTAAAGGTATTGAGGACTGACAATGGACTTGAATTTGTCTATGATATCTTTAATAACTATTGTGCTAATCATGGTATTAAGAGACATAAAATTGTGGCTGCAACTCCACAACAAAATGGTCTTGCAGAAAGGATGAATATAACCATTCTTGTGAAGGCCAGGTGCATGAACTAAAGTATTTTGGGGTGACGTTGTCAACACAACAGTGTATTTGATAAATAGGAGTCCATCGTCTGCCATAGAGAATAAAACACCAATGGAGGTTTGGAGTGGTAAACCTGCATATTACTCAAATCTAAAGGTGTTTGGAGCTTTGGCTTATGCTCATGTAAATAAAGACAAGCTAGAAGCCAAGGCTGAGAAATGTGTGTTTCTTGGGTACGTAGAAGGCGTTAAAGGATATAGATTGTGGAGGCTGGATTCAAAACCATCCAAACTCATCAATTAGCAGAGATGTAATCTTTGATGAAGTAAGGATGGGAATGAATACTTTAAACCAAGAATCAGAGATGTAGAAATTACAATTTGAGGTAGAGATGCTTCTAGATAAAACTCAACAAGATCTTACTAATGACCAAGAAAGTTCATTAAGTAACATTGAGAAATCAACTTTTGATCAAGCCACCAATGACTATCAACTTGTTCGTGATAGGGAAAAAAGAATCTCCAAACCAACTAAGAGGTTTGGACAAGTTGATTTAATATGTTATGCTTTGAATACAACTGAAGCGATAAATTAACCAGATGAACCAAGAAACTTCAAAGAGGCTCTTTAGAGTGAACTGTTAACTCCCTAATTTTGCATTCTTTTCTGTGTTTAGAAGCTTTTGTTAGTGCATTTTAGTTTTTAACTGTTTAGAATTAGGCTAGTTTTAGGTTTTTCCTTAAATTCTTTAGATTTGTAGAATTTTAGTTAAAAATAGGTTTTTAGATGTAATTTTTAGTTTTTGTTAATAATTAGGAAATTGGTATTTTTCTGAAATTCTTTCAATAAAAATGTTTTGTTTTAATTAGGTTTTAATCTCATAATTTTTCTTCTTATTTGCATTTTAACCCTTTAATTCATTTTTTTAAGATTTGGATTTGATTGGGCTTAGAAAGCTAGCAAGAACCTTGGATTGTTTTGAGCTGAAGAAGAATTTGGGTTAATTCTGAATTGGGCCGCTGGAAGGCTGATGTGCACATTTGGTCAGTTTCACCCACTCAAAACACTACTGCCACACTATGGATTGGGCGCTGTTGCATTTCAAGATTGGGTCGTTGATGTATTTGAGATTGGGCTGGCAGATTTGTCGTGCTGCACTTGGCATTTGGGCTTAAGTTGGACGGCGTCGTTTTAGTGCTAAAGCAGTTGCTGCCTTTCCTTCTTTGGGGTAAGTCTCGAGACTCAATTCATTTAGAGAGGAAACGAACACCCAAGAAGTTAGGGCTTGACGCACCAGAGAGAGTGAGAGAAAGATAGTTCCATGGCTCAAGTGCCACTTACTCGAATGATGAAGGCAAACCGGTGCACGTGTAAGGGAGCTCGAACCAGTGGGAAAGTTGAAGATGATCGAAGGGTTGGGAGAGCAAAACTTATGGAGGCCGTTGGATCAAGATGAAGTATAGCAAGCAAGGTACCCCTCTCCCATTTTTCTTTTCTCTTTTCTTTTCAACCTTATATAAAGGGGTAGTTTTCTACACAAGATACACTTTTACAACTTTTCGCTACAATTCTTCATTCTTTAGGGATTTTGTTACTGGATTTCGCGGAGGAATTCACGAGAGTGATAGAAGTGAGCTTCCTCTGTGGTTTTTGGTATGCTTATACGTTTAGATTTTGATTTTAATAAAGCGTTGATGTTGTTTTTTATTTTTCGTTTCAATTTCTATTTTCTGCTTTTAAATTCTGTTCTTATTCAGATTATGTGATTGTGTTTCTTGTTCTTCATTGAAAATGAGTTGAACTCATAACTTTGCACATCTGCAATTCCTTTTTGGAATTAAATGACCCAGAGGTGAGTGTGCATGACCGAGATGTCTTCTCGAGTCAAAGTTGATTTCAACGAGAAAAAATATTGTTCTTAGCTTCTGTCAATTCTTGAAAAACATGATTTAGACTCTGTGATTCTACATAGTTAAATATCTTTAAGGAATTACATGACTCCACAGTGAGCATGACATAACGAGATGTCTTCTCGAGATGGAGATGAGTCTAATGAAGAAAAAAATATTTTAATTCATGTTTTGTTTCTGTCATTTCATTTTAATTAGGATTTTATATGTTTTAGAGTATATTGTATGTGTTCGTAAATTTCTATCTCTGATATTGATTAGAAGCATGAATTAGATTTAGGTTCATTGTGACTTTGATGAACTGAGTAATGATTATTGACTTTTAAGTTCTGGAAATGTACTTTAAGACCCTGCGATGAGCTTATCTTAATAGGATGTCTTTCTGATATATGATCAACCACTTTGTGCATTGATTTCATATGAATTTGATTTTAGTTTTTTATTCTAACCAATTCTCCTAGCTGATTCTTTGATTTTTAATATTTCTTTTGATTGTGATATCTCTAGTACTTGATTTGCAAATATGATAGTTTGATTTGGTACTGTTTTAAATCTGTATAGTTCATTTAGTTGTTGATTTCAGTTTTAATTGGTAGTACTGACATTATTGTTTCTTATTACTTCTGTTTAGATTGTATAGTGTATGTTTCCATCTGAATTTTAGGTAGTTATAGTAATTAGATTTTATTTCTGTTTTAGGCAGTATAGACATTTCTTTTCTTTTCTTTTATTTCATTTCATACTTCATTCTTTCATTCAAACAGAGTTTAGATTTTATCCTTTTAGTTTCATTCTTTCATTTTTAAATTCCCCGCCTTGCATTATTAATTAGTAAATAAACACAAGACCTTAACTCTACACTTTAATCTTAACTTTGTTGAGTCCTAGGTTTGATATTTTGGTCATCCCTATGCTACATTAGTGGGGGACCAGACTTTGTTCTGCCTTAGGTGACTAAAAGGCAGTTTAACATGAACAACGAAAGCTTTGGTTGTGTGTCATGGAAGAAGAACTTGAATCACTTAGAAAGAACAACACCTACATACTTGTAAATTTACCTAAGGGCCAAAAGGTGATTGGATGCAAATGGATCTTCAAGAAGAAGGGTGAGATTCCAGAGGTTCAAAAGGCTCAATTTAAGGCAAGATTGGTGGCAAAGGAGTTTAGTCAAGTCGAAGGTGTGGATTACAATGAGGTTTTTGTCCTTGTGGTGAACTCTATTCATTTAGAATTTTGATGTTAATTGTAAACCAGTTTGATTTTATCTGGTGCAATTGAATTTCAAGACTGCTTTCCTACATGGAAACTTAGAGGAAACAATTTATATGAGCAAACTAGAAGGATTTCCACTTGATGATAAGGTATGCCTTTTGCAAAAATCATTGTATTGTCTAAAACAAAGTCCCAGGAAGTGGTATAAGAAGTTTGATGACTTCTTAATGAAGTTGAACTTCAAGAGATGTAGTTACAATAGTTATGATTACATACTCGAAAAGGGAGATTGGTTGTATCTATTGTTGTATGTAGATGATATTCTAGAAGTAAACAAAGACCAAGGGATGAATAATGATCTAAAGCTTACTCTGAATTCAAAATTCGAGATGAAGGATCTTGGAAAAGCTAGTTGAATTCTTGGAGTAGACATCATCATAGATAAGTTGTAAGGTACTTTATTTTTGTCTCAACAGATTTATATCAAGAAGATTGTGGAAAGGTTTAGGATGTATAAAGTTAAATTAGTGAGCTCACCTCTAGCCCATCACATGAAACTCTCAAGGAGGCAAGACATCATGTTTGATGATGATAGGAAAGATGGAACTTATTCCTTATGCTTGTGGACTAGGCAACATTATGTATGGAATGATTTGCACTAAACTAGATCTTGCACATGTTGTTAGTGTTGTGAGCAAGTGCATAGCAGAACCCGTACGTGCTCATTGGGAAGCTCTAAAGTGGATTCTCTGATATTTGAATGGATCTATAAACTCGAGTCTTCTATATCAGAGGAAGACTCATTTTAAATCCATCATTGAAGGCTTTGTTGATGTTGACTATGTTGGATGCCTTGATACCAGAAAATCTCTCTTAAGATATGTGTTTACTCTGTTTGGAACAACTATGAGTTGGAAGGAAAATCTCCAATCTGTTGTAGCTTTTTCTACCACAAAAGCAGAATATAATGCTTTGGTTGAAGGGATAAAAGAAGGTTTCTAGCTAAAGGAAATGCTCTTTGAACTTGGATTCAAACAGAATAGTGTACAAATCTTTTTTTATAGCTAAAGTGTTATTCATATAGCCAACAATCAAATGTATCATTCAAAGACCAAACATATTGATGTTAAACTACATTTTATTAGAGATGTGATTGATTCAAGTGTTATTAAAGTAGTGAATATTGATTCTAATGACAATCCAGCAGATATGTTAACTAAAGTGTTTCCCATAAATAAGTTTGAAAAATGCTTAAGCCTTGTGGGTTTTAGTTATATTTGATTTCATGGGAGTGGTTGTACAAACTGCATTGAAGTGTCAAGGTGGAGGAGAAATGTTGTAGATGACTCTTCATTTGAAGTTTTCTTATTATTTATGAATAACAGTTTAACGGTCATGGTTGGTTATTTTTTTTTTATGTTTACTGTTATGTTTATTATGTATTATGTGATATATATATATATATATATATATATATATATATATATATATATATATATATATATAGGGTTTGCTAACTTGCGTACGCCTGTTTTTCAGTTGGTACATTTTAGCAATGTGTACCGAGTTTTAGTAGACAAAAATACCCTAATATATCATGAATTATAAGTTTTAAGGTTAAGGATATTTCAATAATTTTCATTCTCAAAACTAAAAAAAAAGGAAACCCCGAAACCCTTGCTTACCTCCCTCATTTGTCTCAACCATTTCTCTTTCATCGCTCTCACTCCAACATTTTCTCTGTCATTCCTACGCTAGTCCCAATTGAAAAAATCAGAAACATTTGCCTAACCCTAATCTACCTTCCTCACTTATCCAATTTGTTTCTCTCTCATCTCCATACTTTCCCTCACCCACACACAACAACCCGCGACACTGCAATTTGTTAATTTGTTTTCTAGTTTAATAACAAAATAATTGATGATGTTGATGTTGATTTTTGATTGGAGAGCTGTCTTCTATATTTTCCCTTCTGATTATTATTAAATTTGTAAAAAACTAAAATCTACAATAATTTCAAACCTACAACCTTATAAGTAAGAATATATTATTGTTTTGTGCTACAGGTTTATTTTTCTTTCTTTTTTATAATCAACTTATAAGTTTTTCATATTTCCTTTTTTTAAGGTTGGATTTGCTGTGAACATTAGAAATCAAGCTAGAGAAGAGGCGAGAATGCGTCAAAAGTATCATAATCCTCTAATGAAAACGAGTTTTCCAAATTATTGAAATTATTGTAGACATTAGTTTTTTACAAATTTAATAATAACCAGAAGGGAAAATATATAACACAATTCTCCAATCAAAAATCAACATCAACATCATCAATTATTTTGTTATAAACTGAAAAACAAATGAACGAACAGAGAAGAACAACAAATTGCGGTGTCGCAGGTTGTTTTGTGTGGGTGAGGGAAAGTATGGAGAAGAGAGAGAAACAAATTGGAGAAGTGAGGAAGGTAGATTAGGGTTAGGCGAGTGTTTCTGATTTTTTCAATTGAAACTAGCGTAGGAATGACAAAGAAAATGTTGGAATAAGAGAGATGAAAGAGAAAGGGTTTAGAGGAATGAGGGAGGTGAGCAAGGGTTTGGGGGCTTTGTTTTTGGCTTAATAGCCTCTTTTGTCCCCAGTTTTACTCGATTGTGTCAATTTAGTCTCTAGTTTTAAAAATGCGACAACTTGGTCCTCATTTAGTAAATTTTGCATCAATTTCGTCCTTTCCGTTAAATAGAAACAAACGGAGTTAAGGATGGATGATCTAGCAAAAACGTGGCATTTTTAATTTGTATAGGTGGTGACGTGTTTAGTATTTCCTTTAATTATAATTAATTATAATTAATTTGGATTAATGTTTTTCTTTAAATAACTTTTAATTATAATTAATGTGATATTAGTCAACGTGTGACCATCCTACCTCTACGCCTCTCACTTCGTCGCGCCGTTCTCCCCCGTCACGAGACAGAAGAGCAAAGAGCACAAATGGTGGGTTTTATTGAAGGGTTAGTCTCTGGTTTTTCAGATTGGCGGATAAGAGAAGGGAAGGAAGCCTCAGATCAAATATTCTTCTTCTTCTTCTTCCAAAAAATAGTGTTGTAGTATCTGCCCCACTTGCTCCCTCTCCCACTTCCCCTGCTACCCCACTCTGCCTCCCCCACCCTATCACCACCCCCACCCCCACCAAACCCCTCTTTCTTACACCCCCGCCAACCCTAATTTCAAAATTTCAAGAGACCCCGAATCCACCCTACCATTTTGTCCCACCACCCTCACAATGCCCAATTCAGTGGGTTGCGCAAGGCTATGTTGCAATTTATCCATGACTGTTCTGGTTTGGTCCTCTAGCTTTGCAGGTCTGAGGAGGCACGATGTTGATCCGCGATGAGGATGCTCGCGGTGGGGATGGTTTCTACGTCATTAGGATTCTGCAATTTTGGGGCTCTTTTCGATTGGGTTTTTGGGGTTAGTTGCGTTTCCTTGCAGGTTTCGAAACTCGTGATGAATCTGGTGGTTTTGGAATGGACGAAACTCGCGAGGTGGAGGCGCGATCTGGGTTTCGTATATGGGTCATTGTTTATTGGATTGAGGTTGATGCATGTCAAGACATAAAGGATGATGGAGATGACGTGGAGGAAATTGGAGTTTTCACGGTGGAGAATGGAGGAGAAGATGAACTTTCTCGGGTTCTCTCTATTGTCGCGATTTGGGTGGTTGATGGAAGAACGAAGGAATTCTCGCAGTGGTCCGAGGTTGCTCACGGTGGTCCGAGGTTGCTCACGGTGGTGCGTCAATGGAGGTGATGCGATTCATTATGGTTGTTGGACGACGTTGGTTGTGTTCTTGAGCGTGGTTGAGGATGAATGAGGAGTTTATGGTGGCCTTGAATGGTTGCGCGAGGAACGACGATTTTGGCCGGCCAGCTGCCGCTAACGAAGTTGGAGAAGAGACTGTTTCTGAAAAGGAGAAAAAGAAACCCTAGAGAAAAGAAGGCTTGGGCCTGGCCTAGAAAATACATAGTGCACTCCTAAATTTTATCTCAGCACCCATTCACTAACACGTCAGGATAAATATATCTACAAAATAACATGTCTTCTTTCAGATCATCAATCTTTAACTCCGTTTGTTTCTATTTAACGGAAGGGACAAAGTTGACGCAAAATTTATCAAATGAGGACCAAGTTGACACTTTTTTAAAACTAGGGACCAAATTGACACAATCGAATAAAACTAAGGACAAAAGAGGCTATTAAACCTTTTTTTTTTTAGTTTTGAGAATGAAAAATTATTAAAATACCCTTAACCTTAAAACTTAGAATCCATGATATATTAGAATATTTTTGTCTACTAAAACCCGATACACATTACTAAAATGTACCAACTGAAAAACTAACGTACGCAAGTTAGCAAACCCATATATATATATATATATATATATATATATATATATATATATATATATATATATATGCGCCAAAAAGACATACAAATACGTAGATTATGTTTAGAAGTTATGAATAGCTATGAGAAAAAAATAATAGTTATAATAAAGCTGTAGAATTTAAAGAAAATGGTACGAAACCAAACCTTGTTAAAGTTTGAAGTACAAGTGGAACAATCATTGCAAAATATATCTACAAATAGGACTTGGGTTATGAAGGGCTAGAAAAAGAAACTTGAGGAGTAACAGCAAAGAGATCACGATGCAGGAAGAAAAAGAATGAAAAACGGGAAAGGAATAAACAGGTGAAGAAAATTTAAAGTTACGTGTCACTTCAATTTTTTTTTTACGATTATTTCAAAGCTTAATAATATTGGTGGGCTATAATTTGATTAACTTTATTTTAGGTCAGACTCATTTCTTTAATGTTCAATGTAATTTTTAATTTCGTAATTTATGTTTAATTTAATCTTTTTTTTCTCACAACGTTTAAATTGTTAACGATAAAATGTTCACAACACCAATCAGTGAATTACATGATAGTTATTGGCTAACTTGGACACATCACCCTTGACACGTCATCATCATCTCCTACCTCCAGAAATCCTAATTTCCCTCTACACAGAAACCCTAGCTACCACATAACCCTAGTCGTCGTCGTTATGCTCAAGGCCAGCCACCATCTTCACACCTCCATCATCAGAGATTTTGAAACCTTTCGTGAAAATATCACGCATTGGTCACGTCGTTGTTCCAAATGCTCCACCACAAGCATCGCGAAACCGAATCGCGAGTTCCTCGCGCCTTTGAACAACGTCATCGTGAGGCTTTTTCATTCTCCACCAGCCACCATCAACCTGAAACACAGAAGATCAAAACTCAGACAACTAGAAATCTCCTTCATCACCAACCTCTTGCGAGCAAAGCCCAAATTGTAGAAACGCAAAGCCGAATCACACAATCATCTTCAACTGTCGCACTAGCGCCTCTCTACAAGCTTCTCCACCGCGCCTTCTTCATTCACCTATAGGAGAAACACCTAGAAGCAAACAAACTATCACGAGTTCACCGATACCACCGTGAAGGAGAAACCCTAATCTCGTGTGATGGCATTAGAGCAAGCTCTTTCCTAATCTGCAGATGCAAATCTAAAACCCTAATTTTTGGGTGAATAAAGGGGTTGCCACAAGTCAAGCCCTCATTGGTGCAACCATTAGTCAACTCTCATACTAGCCACGTCAGCCAATAACTGCCATGTAATTCATTTATTGGTGTTGTGGACATTTTGCCGTTTTAAACGTCGTCGGTAAAAAGGACCAAATTGAACATAAATTATGAAATTAGGAACTACATTAAACATTCCAAAAAAAATGACTCTCACATCGAACAAAATTGACGAAAATAGAGACCAACAGTGGTATTAAGCCTTATCTTAATTATCAAACCATGAGATGGGATATTTGTTACTTTTAAAATGAACTATACTAGTTTGCTTGTGTAATTTATGTATTTTTTTGATTGGTGAGATCTTCATAGGCTTATTTTATTTGTTTATTATACTTATAAATAAACTTACTTATATATAACTATAATTGTTGATATTTCTAATTTTATTATATTTAAAAATACTATTATTTAGATAATGTGGTTATGTAATTAGTTATTTCAATTATACTATATTTCACAATTTATCATTTAATTACTAAATTTTGGTTGACAAATAAATATATATATATATATATATATATATATATATATATATATTTTGTCAGACCTCGGAAAAACGCACCCAAATCCTCTTGTCAGAATCATTAAAAACACACCCAAAACCCCTCTGAACGGGCGCCAGGTGTCAAGTAACTAGGATTCTGAAATCAGATAGTGGAAGGCAGGTGTTAGCAGTAGAGCGGACGCTCGCTTGGACGTGGGAAGAAAATGATTGTTTCTGAAATTTCCGTCCCTCTCTCCTCTGCATGCACCATCCTTCCCAAACTCTAAACTTTTCATTTTTTTCCTCCTTCTCACTAGAAACTCTACCTTCTCTCTAAGAAATCTCACCATTTCTCTCCTCCTATCATCATTCAGGCACCGTGGAAGCATCACCGGTGTCCTGAGCTTCAGTTTGAACCGATCAGTTTCAAGATCTGAACAGGTAAGTTCACTCGTATCTAGCCGTTCGTTCTCTGATACATGCAACTCAAGTTCTGGTTGCATGTTGTCTTCTTGCCTGAGCAAATTCTGGTTTCTGTTATTTATTTTAGTTTGAAGAGTTGATTAAGCGTTGAGGGTAGAAGGAATTATAGTCAGACAAACCGCTCGTTCACGCTAGAGGTAAGGGAAGCTTGTTTAATTTAATTTGTATGATTATATGATGTATGCGCGTTCGTTGGAATGACTGAATGGATATGTTGTATGATGATTTATATGTTTGAAATATATGAAGTATGAAAATTTGATTATATTATGAATGTGTAAATTTATGAATTTACCTGTTAAGAAATGAATTTAAATTCTGAATATGAATTTCCCTTAAGATAGTGTACGTTCGTTACTGAACAGTCTTTGACCGTTCAGTTTTCTGAGTGAGTTTGGTTAGAATTGGATTCTTTCATTTGGGAAGAATCCTTGTCGAGTACGAGCGTTTGCATTTCAAAATACTGTGCTTGAGCGTTCATTCAAGCCCTCTAGGGTTCGCTTACTATAGTGTCTAGTCTTTGACTGACACTTGAATTCTTGATACTAAACTCAACTAAACTAAGTATTCATAAGCGTATGGTTTCTTCCAATAAGACCATTCTAAGTATCATTGTTCGTGCCTTGAAATATTACTATCCATTAGTTTCACTCTGGAGTCCTCATTATTAGTCTGGTCGTTTGATGTTCAGATAGAGTTCTCAAGAGTCGGTTCCTCTAACTGGCTCAACGATTGAAATCGACGTTCGTTCCATTCGTTTCTTGGAATATATTATTGTGCTCGCTATCTTTCTTAAGACCGATGTCAACCCCTGGTCTAAATCCATTCTCAAATTTGAAGGTCTCTCGGTCTCGCTCTATGTGATCGGCCTAGTTTAAAGTTCGTTATTTGTAATCCCCATAAATCTTTATACGAGGTGATTAAATGAGATATGTATTAGTGAAATATGAAGAAAATGTGTTATGGAAAGATTGTGTCTTATGGACGAGCGTTCCGGGGAGGAACGACTCATGTATGAATATTTGAATTGGTAAAGTATGACTGTGGGTATGCTAAGCTGTCTGTTCATCCTGATGTTCCGTGAGTACTCGTCTTCACGTAGAGGAGGGTAGGTCATGTGTGGGAACGGCAGGAGGTCCTAGTCCTTAGGGGTACTTTGGACAGATAGGGCTAACCTCGGGTGGCAACTGTTGAGGGCATCCCAGTTACTACATCATCCGGGTGCGCGAACGCCTGTAGCTACACAGATTTCATACAGTCCGGACAGTCAGTCTAGTAATAGGCTTCGTATGATATGTTTGATGAAATGTACCTTGTTCCTTAAAAAATTGTTTGAAATGTATGTTGATGCATGAAATTAAATTACATAAGCTTACCCTGCATTTTCTGTCGTGTCTTGTTTTGTACGTTCGTCGTGTCGTTGCAATGATCATCCGTGTGGATGTGAGCAGAAGCGGACACGCTGTTGGTAGATGCGCTGGAAGGAGAAAATTTGGAGGAAGAGAATCTCGTAGAAGTTGAAGTTAAGGTCGAACCGTAGAACGTTCGATTAGTAGTATAGTTTATTTTAGTATGGTGGTCGTTCGATCACCCTCCCTTTTGTTAAGATTGACCGTTCGGTAATTCTTCTTTTTGTAAACCGTTCGGTCAAACTTGTACTGATCGTATAGTTTAATTTGTACCTCTTTCTGTAAATGCCGTTCGGCCAGAACCGCACGCTTTCTTTAGTGTAAGACTGAACTGATATTTTATTAAATGTAATTATTCTATTATATAGTTTATTACTGTATTTTTGGGATGTTATATATATATATATATATATATATATATATATATATATATATATATATATATATATATATATTACTTCTCGTAATTATATCTCTTCCCTGATAGAAACCTAATATATGAATATATGTAGTTAATAATATAATAGGTAATAATTTTATATTTTATTTGTAAGTAAAGATGTTAATGACATATTTAAGCTATTGAATTAACTTGTGGCTGGAGGTTTTGAAATCCTTAAAAATATAGACAGCCAGAAGGTAAAATAAAAGTATAATAGAGTTAGGTTTTATCGATTAACAGGTTAAAGTTTAAGTAGGTTTTCTCTAATTATAGAACCAAGATGCACTATTGTTATCTTTTTATAAATAGTTTTTTAAAATCCTTTTGTCTTTTTTTTAGAGTAATCTCACCTAGAGAAAGTTGGAATTATTCTGAAGAACTTTTCAACTCTACTCTATCAAGATTACAATTAGAGTAAATTTTATTTATATCTCTTTGCATGTCGGTGATTCTAATAGAATATACTCAAATGATTGATTTGATTTGTTGTGCGTAATAGGTTTATTATTGTGAGTGTAAGCTATAAGAAGTGTCATGAAGCTTTAGGGAGACCAATCGAGATTAGGAGAGTCAATTTTAGCTTATTCATGTTGTGAATTTGAATTGATTTTTTTATGAAAGAATAACCGTGATTCATTGGGAATTTTACATGTCTTAGTTTGTGCATTTGTGAAATGGAAATTTGAATTTAAATGCAGATTATTTGTGTGGTTAGTGGAGAGTTGCATTGTTTTGAAATTGTATGTTGAATGTGAAATTGTAAAATTGTGAAACTGATTTAGGGAAGATGGTGAGGAATGGGTATCTGGTTTGAGCAATTTGGTCTCTAGAAAAGCTTTTGAATGAATTGGATTGGATAAGAAAAGAAATGGGAAAACTAGGTTGAGCCAATTGCACAAGCAAAATATCAGATTTCTTCCTTTTTCTAGATGCAATATAGAGTGAAGCAATAAAATATTTTTGTTTCCTTTTTGAAGAATTTTAGTACTTTTTTTATGTATTTTTAAAAAATTAAATGTTGTGACTAGACTATGTTAGATTTTATCTCATGATTGTGTATAATTCATGTTATTCATATAACCAGATTTACCTAATAATGATTTTGTAGTAACTCAAGAAAGAAGTAAATTATTTTCTTGGATCGTTACGGTTGAAAAAGATTTAAATTAGTAAATAATAATAAATCTTTATATTATTTTAAACACTCATTTATTTTCAATAATTACTATAAATGTAATTCAAAATTCTCTATGAGAAAAAAATTAATTTTTTTAATAACATGCATTTATAAATGTATGTGTTGTATTTATTTGACTTATCTATACATTTAAATTATTACTTTTATAATTATTTTTACTTTTTTCCTGTTTCCTAAATAAAATAAAATTGTGTGAACGTAAATTCTAAATAGATAAGTGTTTCAAATACCTTTTTTTGCATTAATTTAAGCAATATTTTTATGTTTACTTTGGTTTTCACATCGAACCAGACATGGTTTAGGATTGTTTTTCTTAATCTATTGCATAGTGATCTAGCCACGATACATAATCTAAAGATCCTTAAAATCTTTGCAAATGGTTTTTATTTTCATTTCATTAGGAAATTTTGTAGCCAATTCTACACTTCTCAAGAGACTGGAGTAATTGTGGTTTGAGTTATCTGCATCTTTTTAGTAGCTACTACAACTTATATATTACAAAAAATAATTTGCTCTCACAAAAATTTGTAGATAAAATTCACAAATATGATTATTTGTAGATATTTATTATTTGCAGATTATGAATAATATGTATTTTAATATCCGTTTATAAACGGGTTGAGTGTAGATATTATATGATTCATATCCGCAAATATTCGTTATTCACAAAAAATAAAAATAAAAATTTAATTTATATTTTATTAAGTTAAATTTAATTAAAATTAAAATTAATTTATATTTTATAAAATTAAATTTAATTAAAATTAAAATTAAAATTAAAATTAAAATTAAAATTAAAATTAAATTAAATTAAATTAAATTTATATTATATTATATTTTATATATATTTTTTAATTTTATTTTAATAATTTATAAAATATATTTTTTTAAATATTTACACGCATCCAGATTTTAAAATATTCATGAATATGTTTTAAACTAACATATGTACAGGTAACCAACAGATGGCGGATAAATTTTTTTTTCGGTCATAGATAGGTAGTATGCGTGTCCAGCCGACCATTGTCATCCATACTACCACCCCTTCTGTTTTATCAAGTTTTTAAATATTTTATGCGTTTTTCCACTGATTTTGAGAATATTAAAACATCATAAAGATACTATTGCAAATTTTGAATAGAAAAATAAAATATTATTAATAATGCTTTGGAATTCAGATGGTACATTTTTTTAATTGTATTGGCATTATATTGAGCATTTTTTATAATGTCCAAATAGTACTGTGCGGTTTTGTATTTAATTTTTCTTTGTAGTTTAGTTTGATAATATCTAGATTTAATGTGGAAAAATTACCACATTATATAATTTATTTAGTAGTGATGTTAAGTGATGTTATTTGATAGGAGGATTTTTAAAATCTTCCCAACCAAAACAAACCGCACACAAATTGGGTTGGGATAAAGTCGGGTGAGATTCACCTCTCAAAACTAAATTAGTTTAGTTTTAATATATTTTCAATAATTTTTTTCATTTGTTTTATCATTTGTATGAAATAGTTTTCACATTATATTTTACTAATATATATATATTTTTTCTTCTTTACTCAAAATATCTTTCATGCAATGTTCAATACTCAATAAAAAAAAAGTATAGTTTAAGAATTTTATTGCATAAAAATTTCTTTTTATTATCTAATAAAAAAGAGATAATTTTGATAGAAATTAGTATAATGATTATTTTGTACATATTTTAAAAAATGAAAGTTAATTTATATTTTTTTCTAATATATTATTCCTAAAGAATTCAAAATAATTTTTTAATTTCAATCATAAATTTCAATCATACACAATTTCATTATTTTGAAAAGTTGAAAATATAATATAAGTTTGTTTAAACTTAAAAATAAGATAATTTTGAAAAAAAAAATTCAAAGTATTTTTTACAAGTCTAGAAATTACTTATATTTAGATACTACTGTAAAAGCACATTTTATTTTAAATTTTTGTGTTTTGAAAAGATTATATATAAATAATTTACTTATATTTAACTTACTTCTATAAACTATTTAAAAAGATTATATATAAATAATTTTTTAACTTATTTTTAGTTTTGACATCTAAAATATAATAAACGTGGTTCAGTTTAAAATAAAATGAATTTTTTCTCAAAATAATCGTCCATATAAAAATCAAATAAGTTATTGTTTTTATATAAGTATCTTAATATAACATAAATATTTTCGTATATCAAAATTAAATAAAAATACACACAATTTTATAAAAGTTAAAAAAGATAAGGCTAAGCATTTCAACACCGGGACGGACGGTCTTCTACGTTATATGGATAGGACGTGCGTCCCGAATGATGGTGAACTAAAGAGAATTATCCTGGAGGAAGGACATCACAGCCGTCTTAGCATGCACCCTGGCATGACTAAGATGTATCAAGACCTCAGGAAGTCGTTTTGGTGGCCTGGGATGAAGAGCGATGTCGTTCGCTTCGTGGCGTCATGCTTAACTTGTCAGCGAGCGAAAGCTGAATACCAAAGACCAGGCGGTTTGTTGCAGCAGCTGGAGATTCCAGAGTGGAAGTGGGACAGCATCTCCATGGATTTCGTGACTCACCTACCACGTACAGTCAGAAACCATGACTCAATTTGGGTGATCGTGGATAGGTTAACAAAGAGCGCTTACTTCTTGGCCGTTAACTTGAAGATGTCAATGACTAACTTGGCGAAGCTCTACATCCGAGAGATCGTTCGTCTACATGGAGTGCCTTCAAGCATAATTTCTGACCGAGACACGAGGTTCACATCTCGGTTCTGGCAATCTCTGCAAGGTGAATTGGGGAGCAAGTTACAAATGAGTTCAGCGTATCATCCGCAGACGGACGGTCAATCTGAGAGGACCATCCAGACGCTCGAGGACTTACTGAGGACGTGCGTCCTAGATCACATGGGCGCCTGGGATGAGGTACTGCCGTTAGTAGAGTTCACTTACAACAACAGCTTCCAGTCCAGCATTGGAATGACTCCTTTCGAAGCTCTTTACGGACGTAAGTGTCGCACACCACTTTGCTGGTTTCAAGAAGGAGAGAATGTATTGACTGGACCCGAACTCATACAACAAACGACGGAAAAGGTGAAGTTAATTCAAGAGAGATTGAAGACGTCAAGGAGCAGACATAAATCCTATGCAGACAAGAGGAGGAGACCGTTAGAATTTCAATCTGGCGATCACGTATTTCTTAGGCTTAATCCAACCACAGGAGTCGGCAGAGCTATGCAACCAAAGAAGTTATCCCCGAAGTTCGTCGGACCCTATCAAATACTAAGGAAGATTGGCCCAGTAGCGTACGAGCTAGCCTTGCCTCCTCAATTGTCCAATATTCATCCGGTATTTCACGTTTCCCAACTTCGAAAATACATAGCAAATCCCTCGCACATATTGGAGCTCGAGGACGTTCGTCTTCGTCAAGACCGAACGTTCGAAATGAAGCCAGTTCGTGTTGAAGACGTTCGTACTAAGTTTTACAAGGGAAAAGCCGTTCGTCTAGTGAAGATAGTTTGGGATGAGAAGACGGGCGACACTACCTGGGAAATAGAAGACGCCATGAAGGACTTATACCCTCACCTATTCCCTGGTAAGCTTTAATTTTCGAGGACGAAAATTTTTTTTTAGTTAGGGAGAATGTAAGGTCTCGAAAATTTAAAACCTCCACCTGTCAAATCACGTCTTTATTACCCTAAAATCCTGTCCAGAATTTGTATTAAGAAACGTACCCACACCCTCTCGTTCTGAGCACCATTTAATGCACCCTCGCCACACGTGTAGTGCCATTAAAACGCACTCACACTCATTCTGCATGCAGCTGCCAAGTGTCACTTTGGAACATTCGAAAACGTTAGTGGAATCCAAGTGGCAGCAGGTGAATGGACGTTCATCCTACGTGGGGAGAGAAATTACTTTTCTGAAAAACACTCTCCCACTTCTCTGCATGCTTCGTCTTCTTCCCTAAACCTTTGATTTCCAAATTCTCTGCCTTCTCTCTAGAACCTCCATCTTCTCTCTACCATAACTTACCTTCTTCTTCTCCGATCCAATTTCAGAGACCGTAGAAGCAATCCCGACGTCATAAGCTTTCCATCAAACCGAACAAGTTCAAGTTTTGAATTCTGGTACGTTCGTCCCTTAGCTGTTCATTATTAGGGTTCATGCAAAACCAAATATGGTTACATGCATTCTCTTTATCTGAATCAAGTTTTGATTCTGGAATTTGTTCTAGTTTGCAAGAAGTTGAGTGGTCTGAGGATAGAAGTGATAGTTGGGTGAATCCGGGATCTCGCATTAGGACGTTCGTTCACTACTGATCCAGGTAAGGGAAGCTTATTAAGTTTAATTCATGTGTATGTGCTGTGCTGTATGAAATATGTGAAATTATGAAGTATGAAATCTGTATGATTAATCTTTGATGTATGATCTGGATGATGAGATGATATGTGAAATTTATGAAATGTACTATGATAAGCGTAGTTAAATGCATGAAGGTTTATACTGAAAAATGAGTTACTGTAATTGAGACTGGAAATATGAAATACTATGAAAATGAACGTTCGTTATCGAACGGTCTTTGACCGTTCGGTATTTTGTACTTTCCTTGAAAACAGAATTCTTTCAATTGGAAAGAATACTGTGTTAGGACGAACGCCCTCTTATATTAGTCTTACGTTTGAGCGTTCGGCCAAACGTAGGTGCACTGAGAGTTATGCGAGAAAGTGAGAAGCTTAGAAAAATACCACCTTATATACTTAGTCATTCCTAAATAATTCTCTTCACTGTGATTATCTTATAAATTTTCTCTTTCTATTAATATCCCGCCTCAATGATGGGTCTCGACCCAGAGCGTTCGTTATGGGTAGCGCTCGGTCTTATACCGAACGCTCGTCCTTACACTTGAATTCCCAACGTATGAAAATAGCGTTCTTCCAAACAGTAAATAAATATCCATTACGCGTTCGGTCATTGACTGGCGGTTAATATCTTTTATAAATTCGTATCCGTTATCAATATCTAAAAGTCTTGCGATGTCTTTATTCATTTGGATTCGATCTAAAGTCCTTGAATTTAAATTATTCTAAGTATCAGCTGAATCGCTCTAGAGTCAGTCCATTTAATTGATTCAAGTGGTCATAACGTCCGTCCTTGGAAAGACGTTCGTTTTCTTTCTTTCAGAAACGAGTACCTCTCGGTATCATGTTAACGTTCGTCCTCATTATGAAGGGGGCTGAACGTTCGTCTTTTTATGAAAGTGGAACTAAGAATGAAAATGTGATTTAGAGGAAATTGTATAATGTGCGAACCGTATATGAGATGAAACTATGATTATGGAATTTGAACGAGCGTTCCAAGGAGGAACGTCTCTATGATTGGAAGATGAGAAGTTGTGTAGTATGACCATGGTAAATCTGCTGATGGCAGTTCATCCTGATGTTCCGTGAGTGCTCGTCCTCAAGTAGAGGGGAGTAGGTCATGTGTGGGAACGGCAGGAGGTCCTAGTCCTAATGAGTACTTTGGACTGATAGGGCTAACCTCGGGTGGCAGCTGTTGAATGTTTACAGTTATCACATCACCCGGGTGCGCGAACGCATGTAGATACATGGATTCATACAGTCCGGACGGTTTGTCTTATGAGGGTTTGAACTGATTATATGTGTTGTGATATTTAATGAATGTTAAAATGCTATGCGTGTGAATTACTTGTGAATTAAATTCAATAAGCTTACCCTGTGTTATTTCCTTGTGTTGTCGTTCGTCCATGAACGTTCGTCTTGTCTATGCAATGATCATCCGTGTGGATGTGAGCAGACGGAGAGGCGTTACTTGAAGAAACACTGGAAGAAGAAAATTTGGAGGACGCCAATCTGGTCGAAGTAGAGGTTAAAGCTGAGCCCTAGAGCGCTCGTTAAGTTGTAGCTTTTATTTTTCTTTCTGTTAGCTTTTGGACGTTCGGTTAAAGTTTGTAAAACCGTTCGTCTCTAAACTTTGAAATACTGCTGTATGGTATTTTATCTCTGTACGTAAGCACGTTCGGTTTTGGAATTTTTATGTTTAGTATAAGACTGCATCTTTTAACTGTTAATTGTAATTAATTCTAATTTATGGTAATTACTATATTTTGGGATATTAGACTCTCTAATTCATTAGCATTGTTTACATAGAAGGCGATATTATTTTAGAAAAAAGTAGAGTAAACTACAATAACAATCACCAATATTTTATCAAATTACATTTATAATTCTTACTATTTTCATCATTAAAATGATATGCCCCCCTTTCAGAAATTGTAAATGTAATGTTTTAAAATTTTTAAAAGTGTATGCGTAAATTAAAAAGGAGTAATAATATAATGTATTTAAAACAATTGGAAAGTTTTTGTAAAATTTAGAAAAAAGCTAAAATCCCAAGAAAACTTTGGGGATTACTGAAATAAATGTTAAGTCTTATTGTTCGTGTTTTTTATAACTCCAAAAATGCTTGTTCTAGAGGCAATGAATTTGCTGCCTATTTTATGAAGACGACAAGAGGTAATGCAAATATCCAAGCATTTGGAAAAGGTAAAATTTAAACACATTTTCTTTACCGAAAGAAATAATCAACATGGCCATCAGGGTTAACTTATATTACTTAGACACAGTAAAAAAAAAACTTCTGTCTAGTTCATACACTTAAATATACCAATAATTTAGCATCGTTTATGTGAGATCCCGTAATTATGCACCCAAAACCCCTGCTCAGACTCATTAAAAACGCACCCAAATCCTTTGCATAGACGCCAAGTGTCAATCACCGGAACTTCTGAAATCAGATAGTGGAAGGCAGGTGTCGGCATGAGAGCGGACGCTCGTTTGGACGTGGGAAGAAAATGATTGTTTCTGAAATTTCCGTCCCACTCTCCTCTGCATGCACCCTCCTTCCCAAACTTTGAACTTTCATTTTCTCCCCCTTCTCACTAGAAACCCTACCTTCTCTCTAAGAAAACCTACCCTTCTTCTTCTCCGATCATCATTCAGGCACCGTAGGAACATTTCCGGCGTCCCAAGCTTCTACTTGAACCGAACAGTTTTGGATTCTGAAACTGGTAAGTCCCTCATCTTTAGCTGTTTGTTCATATGAGCATGCAAGCCAAGCTTTGGTTGCACGCGGTCACCTTATCTGAACCAATCTTGGTTTTCTGTAAATTGTTTAGTTTGAAGAGTTTGGTTGAGCGTTGTGGGTAGAAGAAATATCATTTCTGCGAACTGAGTTTTAGTCTGAAGGACATACGTTCACAATAGAGGTAAGGGAAGCTTATCTAATTTAAGTGTATGTGTTGTACGTTCGTTAATAATGAATGCTTATTGATGAATGGTTGAATGTATGTATCAAGTATGAATACTGATATGGTGGTTGATGTGGAATGTGATTTCTTAGTATGATATGGGTTGTATGAAGTAATCAAATTGATTATGATTAGAATTTTATAAAGTTATGAAACTATGTATTGAGAAATGAATTGAATGTAAATGAAATCTGAATATGTATTCCCTATGGTAGTGTACGTTCGTCATTGAACGGTCATTGACTGTTCGGTGGTTCTGTTAAATTTGTTTGTAATGGGATTCTTTCATTTGGGAAGAATTCTAGTCGAGGACGAGCGTCCTCTTGTAAAAGTGCTATGTTTGAGCGTTCGGCCAAACGTAGATGTACCTGAGTGTTATGTGAGGAGCTGAAAATCTTGTAAATATGTATTATTATAGTCAGTTATTCTTCAACCTGGTTTCCAGCGCGTCTTATCATATTTATTATCCTTAAGATTTCTATTATAAGTTTAAAAATTAGTGATAGGTCTAAACCCAAGCTCTTGTAATGAGAGGCGCTCGGTCTTATACCGAACGCTCGTACTCGTTTTAGTTTGTCAAACTTGATGAAACGGCGTTCTTCCAAATTTTCAGTAACATATTCTTACCATGCTCGGTCATTGACTGGCATTAGGTTTCTGTAATTGAATTATTTTAGGTATGGTTCTTTAACGCCTTGATATGTCTACATCCATTGGATCCGGCCTAGAGCCTCCATACTTGATTTATAATTTGAGTGTTGGTTTGAACTCCCGAGAGTCAGTTCATTTAACTGATTCACGATGTAAATAACGTTCGTTATATATTATATATATTTGTACCCGGAATTATTCTTAAATCTAAAAGTAACTCTCTTGGTCTTATTATATTCTGGAACGGGAGATTTTATCGGTCTCGTTTCTATCGTTCGTCCTCGTTATGAAGAGGGCGGAACGTTCGGTATTTTTTTGTTCTAGAAAGGATGATGAAAATGACACCTAAGTGAAAGGTTATAAAGGATAAAGAGTATATGAGATGAATGAAAGATTGTGGATTTGAACGAGCGTTCCGGGGAGGAACGACTCTTGGATGAATATTGGAATTGGTAAAGTATGAATGTGGAAATGCTTGGCTGGCGGTTCATCCTGATGTTCCGTGAGTACTCGTCCTCACATAGAGGAGGGTAGATCATGTGTGGGAATGGCAGGAGGTCCTAGTCCTTAGGGGTACTTTGGACGGAACGGACTAACCTCGGGTGGCAGCTGATGAGAATTCCAGTTACTACATCACCCGGGTGCACGAACGTCGTAGCTACACAGAATTCATACAGTCCGGACGGTCAGTCTAGTAGTAGGCATTGTTTGTATAAGTATGTTGAAATGTGCTTGATGTGTTTGAATTGATAAACGTATGTTATTTTCTTGAATTAAATTACATAAGCTTACCCTGCGTTTTCCTTGTGTTGTCTTGTTGTACGTCCGTCTTGTTTTGCAATGATCATCCGTGTGGATGTGGGCAGATGGAAGCGAGCTACTTGAAGAGGCGCTGGAAGAAGAAGTTTTGGAAGACGCGAACCTCGTAGATGTGGAAGTAAAGGCCGAACAGTAGGACGTTCGGTTGTAAATAGTAGTTTAGCATGAAGTGACCGTTCGGTCACTTCCTTTTCCTTTTGTTATTTGACCGATCGGTAATTTGACTTTTGTAAGCCGTTCGGTCATGTTTTCCCTTAATCTTGTACAGTTTACTTTTGGCAAAGCTATGTAAGGTCGTTCGGCCAAAATCGTTCGCTTGTTTAGTATAAAACTGAATTGGTTTATCATTAAATGTAATTAATTTTATTATATGATTTTTACTGTATTTTTGGGATGTTACAGTTTACAACTCGAAGATAAAGATAATTTAAATTTAATTTACTCCTTTAACCTTCTAAGATATTTTTTTAAGAACTTACCCACAGAATTTTCAAAGAAATTTTGAAACAGATTTAAAATCGAAATAAAACTCTTCAACTAAACTGCATTTTATATATGTATCATTTCTCTTTCGATCGATCGGTCACTTCATGAAATTTGAAAAATCCAGATGAAGAAATATTTGGTACCTATTTTATTCTCATACATATCAAATCAGTTCATTGTCATTTCAATGCCATTAGTACTGCTTGGAAGAGCCCTCTGGCCTTTGAAATTACACATGGATACCATGTGCTGAGGACCACATGTTGTGAAAAACAACTCAGCAGTGTTTTTTACACCAATGGCCAACAGTCAAATTTTGAAACTGATAACAATTGCTCTGAGATTGTTTGCTAGCAGACAAATCTGAAGATAGAGCTTGTGGATGGCACGCAACTAGGGAAGTTTTTGCGTGTGTATATGTCATGGTTGATGCTACGCGTCTAGAAATAGACTAAAGTTGCACTTGCATAAATAGTTTAATCAAACACATTTAATAATAGATCAGAGTTGATTTATTAACTGTGACTATAAAATGTATAGGAATATCTTGAGAAGGGTTCATTTTGGTGAGTTGTTCTCTGAACATAAAAAGTAAAAAATTACTTATGAATACCTAGAGGTTTAAATATGTTCTAAATTCCGCTATATTTTGCTATATGTGCAGGAACAGAAACACATAGGTGTTGGATGGGGACCAAAATAAGTGATGATAAATATTACAGAGATTTAACATTTATATCTTCTTACAGAGAATAACAGTAAAAATATATAAACGAGATCTTTATTAGAAATCTCACATCAGACTAAAAATAAAACAAATTTACATTATAAATAAATGTAAACTTTATCTTAAAAACCAATCAGCTCTTTAGAAATGAATTAAACTTAAAGTTCTTAACCATATTAAAGTCAGAGTTTTTCTTAACATTTCCTAATTAATAAAAAAAATCTGTATAATCAAATAGTTGTAGATTTGTAGAGTTGGGGTAAGCACTGCTCATATTCCATTTATGCAAAAACATCTTCACTAACATGACAGTATAGTACATTGTAGGCACGTTGATTTTGAATCTGTGGGTTAATTTGTAATCTGTACTGAACGCTGGTATTCTGTGATCAGTATCCATGTTGTTTACAACTCCATCTAAATTTTAATGAAAATCTCATTTGACTAACTGAGATTCCAAAAGCAACCGTTCCAATCCTTCCATTTCAAATTGAGCTTTTAAATTAAGACATCTCAATTTACAATTGGACTCAACTGAAATTCACTGAAAAGGCTTTTTAAATTTTACTTTTTAAATGGTCATTGGAGATCTCCTGACAGAAAACCAAACATACCCTAGATGATCAAGGACGAAAGGGACGTTTCACTTGCACCAAATTACAACGTTCAAGTAAAAGGGCAATATTTGAAGTGCATATTTGAATACTACTTGCAAATTACAATAACCATTCACGCAAAAAGAGATAGAAAGAGCCCACAAGAACAAACAGGGATTTAACTGATTGTAAAAGCTATTAACAAACATGATGCAAGGTTTTAGAACTTATCTACGCATACACCATCTCTTGTAAACTCATATGCTTCCCTACTCCTTGTTTTCTTCATGCCAGCTGTCACATAAAGTTTTGATCCCTCTGACATAATGGTTGTCACTTTCACCCAGATCAACACTTTTGTCTTCATTCCTTCTATCTCTGCTAGCTTTCCTTTCTCCAAATAACAGGTCACAGTGGTGAAGAAACGCAAGACTGATGAATCCTTGTAGCCTACTTCACATACCTGAGGAATGTAAACGATGAGCTTCCTAGTCTCTTCATTGAATTCATAGTTTGTTGCATCACGAGGAAAGATTCCAATTGGTAGATCATACTCCTTTAGCAACTCTGGTAATGGCTTTTGCATCTTCCCTGTAACGTGATTTCTGTGAGAGCTCAAACGTAATATCAATTAAAATAAAAACGGGATATCAGGGATGACATTCCAATTTTATTACCTTTCCTCAAGTATTATGATGAAAGTAAATATATGTTGAAAAGGGTTGATAAGAGTTAAGCATGTTTCCAAAATCCATGAAAGTGGGATGGTAAACCCAAATACCCAATAAATAATTAGTAATACATTGAGACTCAATAAGCATGCAATTTATAACTTAAGAAATAATGATTGGATAGAAAGACTGTATGCAACCTGAATTATTAATTTCAAATACAAATTTCATTTTCATCGGTTGTAAATTCCAAATTAAAACTCTAAGTAACACTACAATAATGATATTAATGTACTTTTGTGTGACCTTCAAGGAAGATATCTGTCTGTATTTGATAAATACTAACAGTGATATGTCAAATGGCACCATGAGAATTTAAATCATGTGCTCGAGTAATGAAACATTCAAGAAATGGAGAAATAAGGCAGAAGTATTGGTGGTTTGACATCATTAATGTGTTTAGATAAATTATGTTATCCAGATTATAGAAGTAAAGATAGTAGACCATATAACCAAAATTGTAAAAGGAAAGGTTAATGCAACATACTGGAAAAGTGATTATCAAGAGGAAATGAAATTCGAGGAAGGAAATTATTAATGTAAACCGAGTGTAAGGCACTCAACACAGCTGGAGGGAAATATGGACTAGTATGCATATATAAAGGAGAGGTGAAAAATAGGAGGCTATGAGTGAGGGTGTATGCAGGTCCTCTTGGATACTGTTACCCATTACCAGTTTCAGTTCTGTCTTCCATTCCAGAGACACCATACAGGTATAGATAAAACATTGATGTCAGTATCCACATTACAAAAGAATAGATTCACCAGAACAGAGTATGTTTTGATCTACTTTCTGTCAACTCTTTTACATGGCATTACGTGGATAAATTAAGTGAAATCTTTTACAGCAACACTTGTAGGATGAATGTTCGAGTACTGATTAGATAAGAAATACAAACCTTTTATTTTGTTGACCAACCATTTGGTTCCCCCTTCAATACTGTTTGACAACGACTGATCATCAAAAGAAAATGTGTCAGCATAGAAATTAATCAACCAATGATCATTCTTCGTAAACATTTAGCACATTCTAGCAGTAGCAGAAACATTTCCATTCACAGTTGAACATACGAGAGGGTAAATTATTTCTTACAAGATGAGGTTTGTAACAGAGATGATGAAGGATTACCTAAATTTCTTTCAATTTATCAGCATGCAGGTAAATCGTGCTTAAACACTTAATGCTTGCACCTTTCCCACTAATCATCTCAAACAAGCGCGAATATTAGATGCTGAGTAAACAACGATATTAATCAGCCAACACGCCTTTATTAAGTTAAAATCTTTCAAAGTACATGATAGTTAAAACTCATTTTAACCATATCCTGTCATAATTATACACATTCTAGCCATAAAAGACATTAGACTTTAGCCTATAATGTGACATCACTTAGCATGATCGATCGAAGTAAGAGAATTGTTTTTCATGTCTCATCTCTCTGAATCTTAAATTGATCCTGGAAACATGCTCTCACAAAATTTTATTTACTTGGACAACCAAATAACAGCTTCTCCACCTTCCATTGTACATTCTCAACACAAATTTCCAAACTAAGCATTCAACTCTATATTCCTATGCTAAAATGATCTAATCATCATTCAGTAAACCAATACACCACACATTCAATTTCCCACTGTAGTTATTACAATTTACACCCAACCAAAATTGATCAAATGTAACCTAAAAGCAGGATTCCAATTTGCATAGGATGCCATGCAACAATCCAAAATCCTAATAAATTCACATTTTTTTTTTCTGAATAGCGGGATGATCACATAAAAATCAACAACAACAATTCATGTTATACTTGAATTCAGGAAATTGCCTTTTGACCATGATGAAAAAGAAGAGAAATTTTGAAAGAAAAAGGAAAAAGGGTGGAGAGGGAGGGTACATTGATGTCGTCACCGACGGAATTGAGTTGGCTGGTGGCTTTCTGGTTGAACCAATAGGATCCGACCTTGTTGAATACCTGATCCATTTCGGTCAACAACGTTTGATTTCGATCCCAGAGGAACTTTCTCTCTCTGTCTCTCTTCTTCCTTCAGATAAAGAGAAAGAGAGAGAAAACACAAACGTGATGGAGAAGAAGTACGTGGCTCCTTATTCGCTCGGAGTTTTTCGTCACACTCGATAACTATTTATTTATTATTTTGTGGTTTATCACGTCTTTTGGTTTTATTAATCTCAATTATTTATTCATCTTCTCTTATTTCATTTGTTGTATTGGACTACATTTCTTTATCTCAAAGTTGTTTGCCACTCTAAATAGTAATTTTATTTTGATAATATTAGCGAAAACATAAACTTCATTATTATATTCAAATTTTGGAAATTTTAAAAAAGAAAATTTAAGTTGTTATTAGACATTGTAATTACAAATTTATAAAAAATAAATTTTTAAAGTATAATTTAAATTATTTTATGTATTTATTTAATACAAAAAATATTAAAAATTAAAAATTTAATGGACAATTACAAAAAGGTTAACAATTATTTATCTTGTCTTATATATGGAGGAAGTAATTATAAAAAACGATTTAGAAAATAAAAATTGTGTATCAAATAAGAGAATTTTATATTATATAATGACAAATGTTACAACGTGGAGAAAATAATTATATATGAAGGTAATTTTGAAAAAAGAAATTATATTTACCAATTAATAGAATCTCATATTATCATAAATTATTAATATTAAAATAGGAAGTTCACATATTGACCATAAGAGGCAGTGAATTAATTGTTTTCAAGAAAAACACTATTGTATAAAAATAATTGTTTTCTTAAAAGTCAATGATAGAAAATTTAGATTGTAACTCTTCGTAATAACTTTTTGAAGAAACTTAAAAGAGAAGAAGATAGAATTACAAAAGATTTTGTACTAGTTTGATTTATTAAAAAAAAAAAAAATATATATATATATATATATATATATATATATATATATATATATATATTTATCACAACAACCAATCACAGGTGTAAGAATTCAATTATAAGAACATATAAGAATAAAAAAAAGAGAACAATATAATCTAGAATGAAGAACACCTATATCCTTGATGAAGACGCTCTTGCATTGACTTGAAAGATCAAGAAAACGATTTTTAGATTTTAGCACACTCTCCTATCTCTCCTCACATCTCAAAACTCTACTAAAAAGAAAGTGTACTGTTTCTTTAAAACAACAGTGATTAATTTCAAAATGTGTTGTAATTGCACGAATTAATCGATTATGTTAAATACATAATCTATTAAATTATTTTACACCAATTCCAAAAATCAACTTTTATTATATTAACCAATTAACAATTAGACCCTATCAATTAAATGTGAATAGGTGAGTTTCATAATTGATCTAATAGATTAGATTTTAAACTTAATCAATTAAGTGTGAATAGCTTATTCTAATTGGTTTTTCAAAACTTTGAATGATTAATTGAAAATCTAATTAACTATTTCACACCAGTGTAAAAAATATTTTTTATAGAACCTTTTTATGCCAGTTCTAATCTAATAGGTATAAAAAGTGACGTGATGACATAACTATAAATAATGCGAGATTTCTATACCAATTGGAATTAGAATAGGTATAGAAAGTTAAGACAAAAGCAAGTTTGTAAAAATAGAACCCTTTTTATACTGATTAAATCTAGAATCGGCATGGAAAGTAATGCAATGACACGTTTGTAATATTGAAAAAGTCTTTTTATACCAATTAGTCACTATAATCAGTATATAATGTTTAATCCTCTTCCTCCCAACCCTTTCGTGCTTCACTTTAATGTGTGCTTCCCATACCAACTCTTTGCTTCTCTACACTACACCCTTTTTTACTTCCCATTCCAGATATTTGGTTCGCCACTGACTCTCATTGTTGCTCGCATTCTTCCAAGGTTCCTCTAGTCACTCTCATGCTGTAGTGGCATTGCTCTTGTTGCGGTGTCATTGCTCATGTTGTGGTGGCGTTGCTAGTGTTGTGGTTAGCGCATTCCTTCCTTCCTCCTACGTGTTGCTTTGGTGTTGTGGTGGCTCACTTGTTGCTGCTCTTTCTCCTTCTACTCATTTAGGGTTTTGGTGAAGCATAAACGAAACATTCTCTATTGTTGTGAATGACAAATTTCCTTCCTCTTTCGTTGTTGTTATGTTGTGGTGGCTTTCATTGGTTATTCTCCTTGTTTAAGGTTTTTATGAAGCATAAGCTAGGTAAACTTTGAGCCTCATTCTCTATTATTGATGACTCCTAGACAAGGCGGATAAGTGAGAAACCATTAAAAATGGAGTAGATCGCGTTGACGATCAGATGAAGCAACGAAAGAAGTGAATGAACTATAAATCCTATGTTTTAGTGTCGAAGAGAGAGAAGAACGAATAAATCCTAGAATCTAAGGTTTGTTCGGTTTAAGTTGAAGGTATGGTGATTTAGGATGAGAAAAACTGGTAGAATCGATAATCAATTAGTGAAGTGGATGAATGGATTAGTGGAAATGGTAGAAAAGGGAAGATCAATCGGTGAAACGGGTGTTCGGTGCGAAATGTTGATGAGATAGGGTTCGTGACAGTGTGGATACGAGAGAAACTCTCCCAAAGGCATAGATGAAGATGTGGTTTAGCGAGGAAGGTCTCAAGGGAGGAGAGGTTGTTTGGTGAGAAATCCCTAGAGAGGCTGAATGAATTAAGTCGTGGATGAGGTGTTCTCGTAGAGTAGCAAAATGAGAATGAGGTGGAAAGACGCTGACGCTAGCCAAAGCCAAAAGGAAGGTGATACGTTGTCGTTGAAGCTATCAAATTAATACTACTTTTCAAGGCAAGTTCAGTATTGCCAAGTAGTATTCAAGAAAGTAGATAGGGTTAAAGTAACCCTGAGTCATCTCCCAACGAATACGAAATTACCTTTCAATATTTGAATCTTATGAATGCAATGCAATGCTCAAGAATAAAAGTAATGTTTGGAGAATGTTTAAAGAGCAAATAAGAAACTTAAAAACAATTATGAGGAAATAGGCTAATTCCACTGCTTTTCCAAGATAGATTCATCATCGGTTATTCACAGATTATTGTTTAATTGATTATTGTTCAAGCTTCAAATTAATTAAAGTACATTCTTAATTAATTTGAGGGCGATCATGTAGTTAACCAAAGTAGATTCTCAATCAAATGCAAAACCTTTCTAGATTATTCACAATGAATTCAACCAAAGTACATTCTCAATCAAATCCTATTGTGTTTAATCATGTCTATTCTTAAATCTCCTAACCAAATTAAATGCCATGAAGAAATGAAGTGGCCTTTAGGAAAACATAAGTCATTATACAAGATTTGATGCTGTGAAGTGTTTTGCTACTGGGGAGGTATGGACATTGATATCGCACTTTCATCCATGACTTTCAATATGAACATTACTACATGGTTTCTCCAAGCAGTGCTAGAAATTGAGTCCTGAAAGGGTATTGCGAAAAAAAATAAAACAAAAAAAAAACAAAACAAAAAAATTGAAGGAAATCTCGAGTCATTTGTCTTTCTTGCAAATTGTCAAACTCTTGTTTTTCGAAAATAGCAAAAAAAAAATGATAATCGAAGACAAAAGTTATAGTGTCAGACTTTTCCGAGGTCAAATGTCTAATCAAAAATAACAATTTGATGTTTTCTCTCGAGACGTTTGTGCGCATGGTGCTTGAAAAATCTCACCCTTCACTTTCCAAAATAAAAGATTTTCCCCAACAAATACTGTCACTGCCCTCAGTAACAAAGTAAACCTTTACACTGGGGCAAATTGGTCTGGCCAGAAGTTTTCTCGCTTACGCTAGTAGGGTGATCCCTAAATCCATTGGAAAAAAAAAGGAGAATAAGTCAACCAGATTCAGAAACTCGAAAGGGTGATGTAAAAAAAAAAGGATTTGGAAATGAATAATGTCTCAAGAATAGGGGACCTCTCTACCAACCAGCCCGAAGCATACAAAAGAAAATCGAACCCATTTAGGCCATCCTTTTAGCCGACCCTTTCATACCCACTACTTCTTCCAAACAGAACCCCATGCCAGAAACAAAAAAAAAACAACAAAAACTGGGGCAGCTTTGCGGATCTTATTTGAATTTTTCATCCGAATTATCATGGATTCATCATCATACTCATTACACCAAACCGGGGCAACTTTTTAGGTACCTCGTGTTTCGCTTTGGCACTCATCTCCTTTACGGAGCGTATGAGGTGACATGTTAGCATGGCTATCCCATTATCTTCCAAACCATTCTAAACAACTCCCATTCTTCACTTGCGAGTGAGTTCAAGCATATGTACGATGATGTCTCGGGAGAAAAAGTCAAAATGTAATAATCTCAAAGTTAGATCTCGGATGTATGACATTCCTCACTTTTCTAAGCATTGGAAATAATGACCAATTTGATGATTGCAAGTAAGACAATCGACTCGAAAAAAAAAAAAACAAAAAAAACCAAGCAAACGCTTTTCATATGTGCACCAATCCATCAAAAAGAAAGTATTTCTGATCGTAACCCTCTTCATTCATATGAATGGTTATCGAATCCTTCTTTCAAAAAAAAAAGAATAAAAAAAAACTTTCTTTCAGCTAGTATTGTCATTTTACATCATATTACTTTTCTTCATTCATAAAACCCAAAAAAAATATGCATATCGTATCAAAGGTTGAGTCAATTATTTTCAAATCATCCATTTTATGACATTTCATAAAAAAAATGTAATGGATGTCATGATCTCCTATAGTCAAATGATTAAATCACATATTCTTGAGAAATATTTGTGTGTGCATTGCTTGAAAACATTATCCTCCAACCTCCACTAAACCGAAGATTGACCCCAAATCATGTTCTTGAGTCCAAATATACACAAAGTTTTACACTGGGGCAGATTTTCCATGTTAAGATTACCTTCATTGGCTTTTCATTTGGGAGATCCTTGAATCCGTTGGGACAAAAAAAAACAAAACAAAAGAAAAAGAAAAATGACTTTTGTTGGGATTATTTAGCTTTGTCTCCTAATTAATCTTGTGAAAATAAAACAACCAAAATTTGAAATGATTTGTGGCCATCTTTCTTCATAAAAAAAAAGATATATCCATTGATACCAAATTTGAGCCAATAAGAAATTTCTTTTCAAAAATTTACCTAAACAAGGGTTACCATCACAATAGAAGTCAACTCAAATTGCAAAAGAACACACTTAGTGATCAAATGAAGAAAAAGCAAAGCAAAAATAGAAAGAATCACAAAGTGATGACAAACAAAGAATGAAATTTGAGAAATGGCAAAATAGTCAAAACAGATTTGACGAATAGCTGATACAAAGTGTGGATGGTAACTCTTGTTTCAAAAAAAAAATCCACAAACATTTATTTGGGCCTTTATATCTTTTCTTTCAATACCCTTCAGCCCAAGCCACATTACAAGCTCAATAAAAGTCCACACAGATTGAATGATGGTTTCTTAAATTTTCATAAAGCTTAATTTTGAGACAAGACAAAATGACTAACAATGGAGTCATAAAAAAATGGTGAAAAAAATAAATGTCCTCGGAAGAAGGGAACTCCCTAATGATTAAAAGAAAATCAAGCCAATTGGGGCAATCCTTTCAAATTCATATCCCATTCAAACTCTTCCCCAATTCTTAAACTAGGGGCAACTTTGTAGGTTTTACATAACCTTTTCACCCGTTCTCCAAAACTAGGGCAACTTTGTGAGTTTCATATGTTTTGGCCCATTCAAAATATTGAGCAACTTTGTTAATCTCACAACTTTTTCATTTGTATATTCAAAGCTCATGCCAAGACTGGGGCGTCCCTTGTTGGGCCTCGCATGATCTTGGTTCGCCCTAAATTTCAAAAAATCTATCACCACCAAAATTGGGGCAATTTGTAAATCTCATTCTCACTCCTTGATTCATAACTTATCCCCTTACATTCCTTTTCACAAACACCAAACCGGGGGTGACCTTTGGGTATATCATATTTCACATTGACATTCGCATATTACATCTTCATTGATGATTGTATGAGTAATGATGTGCCCAAGAAGCCATCTCAGTCTCCTCTAAACCCTTCGAAAAATCTTTCTTACCATTTTAACCAACCTCTCAGATCAAGCATGTGTACACTAGTATTTCATCAGACTAGCACACAAGCTTCATTTTGAACATTTGACTTTAGAATTTGGACATCCATTGTAAAAAAGAAAATGAAAGTCTAAATCGTCATAAATTTGATGATTTCAAAGAAAACAAATTGACTCAACAAAAAAAAAGTGTCATAGTTTCATAATCTTCCATTACAAAAAAAAAAAGAGTCAACAACATGTACATATTTTCATAAACTGTGAATTTATTTTCATGAACGTTTATCAAATCTTCTTCCTTCAAAAAGACAAAAAAAATCAACATGCATCAAAGTTTTCTCCTCCAATTTCTCTTGCATGTCTGGGCTTCAAAATCCAAATCCTTGTACAAAAATGCAACACCTTGTTTAAGTCTTTAGTTTCAACCTTATGCAAATTTTGTTTCTCATTTCAAAAAAATGGATACTCATTTTTATCTCAAAAAAAAAAATCAAAAAAAATTAAAAAAAATCAAAAAAATCAAAAAAATTCAAAATGACAAAACTTAACAAAAAGAGAGCTCATTCAAAAGTTTCCATTTCAAAACAATCACATAATTTTACTTTCTGTCATTGGTATCTCGGCCCTCTGCAAGGCAATGGTCGAACCCAATTTTACTTTCTGTCATTGGTATCGGCCCTCTGCAAGGCAATGGTCGAGCCCAATTTTACTTTTTGTCATTGGTATCTCGGCCCACTGCAAGGCAATGGTCGAGCCCAATTTTACTTTTTGTCATTGCTATCTCGGCCCTCTGTAAGACAATGGTCGAGCCCAATTTTACCCTTTGCTTTGTCTCTTGGCCCTCTGCATGACAATGGTCGAACCCAATCAAATTCAAATTCCTCATTCACTTCCATAGGGTTGGTACACCCTCCACGAGGTTTGTACACCTCATTCACTTCCATAGGGTTGCTACACCCTCCACGAGGTTTCTACACCTCATCAACTTCATTCATAGGGTTGGTACACCCTCCACGAGGTTTGTACACCTCATTCACTTCCATAGGGTTGGTACACCCTCCACGAGGTTTCTACACCTCATCAACTTCATTCATAGGATTGGTACACCCTCCACGAGGTTGTTACACCTCAATTCTCTCAGTTTTGTTCATTTTCGTTAAATTCTCTGTTTTGTTTCTTGTTTATTTTGAAGTCCAGACGAAATTAGTGTTTCTTTCTTTACTTAGCTTTTACTCCGATAATACAAAAATCTCAAATTTTCATATTATCTAGTAAAATCTAAGTAAAGAGGGGCAGCTGTCAACACCCAATTTCGTCCAGATTGACTAATAGATTTGTTTTATTCATGAGTGTAAAATAAAAAAAAAATAAAAAGAAAAAATGAAAATAAAAAAAAATTAATTAATAAATAAATAAAAGAGAACGCATTCGGCTCCTTCCCCTCCATGAAACCGTTCGTCCTATATTGCAATATCGCAGACCGCTCGTCCTCGCTTTTCTACCGCTCGTCCTCTCTCATCTACCGCTCGTTCTCCCTCTTCTACCGCTCGTTCAGGTCGCTCTCCCTCATCTACTGTTCGTCCTCTGCCGTGCATTCCTATTCTCCATATCTTTATACCGTTCGTCCTCTATTGTGAGCCGTTTGACTTCTCCCCCTGATCAACCGTTCGTTCTTTCTTGACCAATATCATAGACAGTTGGCTTTTCGGTCTCTACCTTTCGGCCATTCGATCTCAAGGACGTTCGGTTGCTCAGCGTCATGGACGGTCGGTCATTCGACCTCACCGTTTAGTCATCCTTGGCCAAAAGTTCGACCGTTCGGCCTCGCATGTTTAACGTTCGTTCTTTAGTAATTGTTAGCGTTCGGTCATATTGTTTTAATGAACGTTCGGTATTCAGTTGAACGTTCGGTCTTGGTAATGTTATTCTCATTTGAACGATCGGTCTCGATGGATCTTCAGCGTTCGTGCTAATAGTGCTTAATTTCGGCGTGTTAAGTCCAATATGGCGTTCGATTTTGAGCGTTCAACCAAGTGGTGTTTATCAAATTGCGTTCGGTCATTTTCATATGTTAGGTTAACGTTCGATCTTGATGGGTTTATTCTCAATTAAACGTTCGGTCTTGATATGTTTTTCTGTGTCCATAATGAGCGGCCGTTCTAGATGATGTTTGTGTGGTACTCGTCATAGACGTTCTGTCTTGTTGAAGCGTTCGTCCAAACAATGGGACGTTCGTCTTTTATTTCGTTGCACTTTATTTGTTTTAATAAAAAATATAATAATAAAAATAATAAAAAATAAATAAAAAACAAAAATCCGGAATCAGTGTCACCTAGTTCCTCTCCGAGTTCCTGGAAAGTTCTCTAAAAAAACAAAAAAAAAGACAAAACAAGAATCCCATATTAAGGAAGGTGTCTCAAGGACGTGTCTGAACTCCTGGGGACGCAGCGCATGGTGTTCTTTAAATATGTTCATTACAGACTGAACGGGGGAGACACGGACGGCTACTGAACACGGCCAACATCAATCTTCATCAAACACCTCACGGCCACTGCCTAACTTCAAACTCTATCACCTCCAGCGGCCTTCACCTTCAACACCTCATAACCACAACCATTTTTCTTTTTTCACTACCAACTCTGTTATCTTCAACACTGGTGATTATCTCCAAACACCGGTGATCATCTTGACATCACGCCCCTGCCATGCCTATCTTCTTCTCCGTTTAACACTGGAAATTCCTCAGCCCCAATACCCAAACACCCATCATCTATCATACACTTATCAGACTACTCTCCACCCCTCATATTTCCTCACCAAACCAGAGACCATCAGACTCTCACTGGCTATTATGATTCGTCCGTCATTTTTGCCAAAGTAATCTACAAACCGCAGACGAACTTTAGATTCCATCTTCACCTAATTACAACCTTCATCCAACAGAATCACAAATAACTCAAGAGTAAAAAAAAGGGACGCAGGAAGAAGCCCTGGTGATGACCGGCGTTGTCGCCGGCGGTCCTGATGGCGAATAGCTTCGTGTCCTAAGGCAGTCGATTTGTTCTCGCGCAACGAGAAGAAAAGAAGAGGGAGAAAGGGCAGTGACGCCGTGGCCGGCGGTGGCTCCGACGGAGTGGTGTCGCCGACGATGCCGATCTGGCGGAGGCTGCCCGTGCGTTTGAGCTGGCGGAGGCGAACCCCTCCCTGGGTTACCATTTTTTGAAGCAGAGAAGAGAAGGAGGGAGGAAGCGTGTTGGCTGGATCGGAGACGCGACGCGGAGACAAGAGAGAGGGAAGGCAGTGACGCCGAGGGGGGAGGCTTCGATGGAGGCGGCGGCCGTGTCGCTGTTTCGCGGTGTCGGAGCTCGCCCCCCCCGAGCGCATGGAGGAAGAAACGCCGCGGTGTGTGGTGGCGTTGTCAGCAGAGGTGACGTTGCCGGTGACTTTCTCGGCCGGCCACGAGGACGCACGCCGGGCTGGGCTGCTGCTGCCATGGATGATGAAGAGAAGCAGCTCCCGCTCCTAATCTTTCACGTTGAGAAGGAGGACCCTAGTGGTTTCTGGATTGAAAATAGAAAGGGTATTGGGCCTGGGCCAACAAATACCAAATGCCATCTCAAGACTTCAATTGCACCTTTTTCATTTGGGCTGAAGCCCATTCAATTTCTGCAAACAATAGAAAAAAAGAGGTTTGGGCATTGGGCCCATCTTATTTCTGGCACCTCCAACTTTGCTGATCACCCCTATCGGGCCTGGATAAGAAGTTTCGAGTTGCACTCCTGGTTTTTTATCTTTGCACCCCTTTTCCTTTTGGGCTTTTTCTCTTATGTTTTTCTTTATTTTTATTGCATGTAGCCCTTTGTATGATAGCTCACACCCCTTGGTTTTATTTATATCTATTAGATTTGTTTGTTTTGTTTTACATAAAAAAATTATAAAAGATAAAAAAGAAAAAAAAATATTAAAATTATAAACGTTTTAAATTAAAAAATTAAAAAATTAAAAATATAAAAATAATAATAAAAATTTTAAAGGTTTAGGCACATGTGTGATCGTACGCATCGTGCTTGTGCTAAAACCTTTTCTTCTTCTTCTCTCAAATAAAATACAAAAATATGCTTTAAAGGTTTAGGCACATGTGTGATCGCTCGCATCGTCCTTGTGCTAAAAACCTTTTCTCTTTCTTAAATAAAATTACAAAAATATATTTTAAAGGTTTAGGCACATGTGTGATCGCACGCATCGTCCTTGTGCTAAAACCTTTTCTTCTTCTTTTCTGAAATAAAATACAAAAATATGTCTTACAGGTTTAGGCACATGTGTGATCACTCGCATCGTCCTTGTGCTAAAAACCTTTTCTCTTTCTTAAATAAAATTACAAAAATATATTTTAAAGGTTTAGGCACATGTGTGATCGCACGCATCGTCCTTGTGCTAAAAACATTTTCTCTTGTTTAAGTAAAATTATAAAACATGTTTTAAAGGTTAAGCACATGTGTGATCGCTCGCATCGTCCTTGTGCTAAAAAAACCTTTTCTCTTTCCTAAATAAAAATTACAAAAAAAATATGAAATCTACAAAAACTAAAAATATCTACAATTTCAAATAACAAATAATATTGCTAGCCAGAACTACGTGATCCTTGATTCTTCATCAAAAGTGGAGATACGTAGAAGCAAGGACAGTCCTTGTCAGGTTCATTTCCCCAAAAATCCAAATCATTTCAAAACAAATTTTCAAACAAATTTCCAAACAAACTTCTCAAGCAGTTTTCTAAACGAACTACGGAACCCTGATTTCTCATTCTGAATGAGAATACGTAGGAGCAAGGTCAATCCTTGTCGGGCCCAAAAAGCTAAAAAAATATTGTTTGTTTCTTTAGAGTTTTATTTTAAGGGAAAGTTAAACATTTTGAAAACCACATCATATTCGCGTATTTAGTTAAAGGTACTGCCTTAGGGCAGGCGTTGTAGGGTGCTAATACCTTCCCTACACGTAACCGACTCCCGAACCAAGAATCTGGTTCTAATAGACCATGCCTTATCATTTTATGGTTTTTCTGTAGTTTTCCAGAATAAACTATGGTGGCGACTCCAAAATCTCTTTTCTCAAAAACTCGTTTTTTTTTCATGGATCGTCGTCCCGTCGCGATTCCGGTTGCGACAAACAGTTTTAAGTCAATTACATTATTTGTGAAATCGATTAAAACTCGTGTGTTTGCACAAATATTTTTCAAGTGTGCTGTGTTGAATTTGTGCAGAAAAGTTTTCAAAAATGTGCTAAGTGTTTTTACTTAATCGAATGCATGCAACTTGTATTCGACTATGTTAGTTGTTGTTTTGAAAACTGGTTAAATGCTTGGCATAATTGTCACAACGGTCATATTTTTGAATAATTGACCAAGTATTTATTATAAATCGATTACATTAAATGCATTTTCAATTAATGCATTTGACTGCTATTATTCTGATATAACTGAGCAATGTATTCGATTTCATTAATAGCTAAATCGATTAAAACGCGTCTATTTGGTGAAAAACTATATATTGATGCATGACTTGATTTCTGTAAGAAGAAGAACAATTGATTCTAACACTTTCATATCTTTCAGTATATTGTGAAATATCTTACAGAAGAGGAAAAAGCTCTAAGAACCAAAAACGACCATGGTGATCGCAATCTTGATGGATTCTTGAGCTGCAAGGTTTATTGGATTTGAACGTATGATCTCTACACAACAAGGTGTATTTTTCTCGATCAGGAACTTCTGTAATCGTGAAGATTGACTGGTTTCCCTATGGTGTTTGCAGGAAGAAGAACTGTGTTCTTGACTTTGAGTGTAGCTCAAAGGGTTTGACAACAGAAGAGGGTGTTCTTGCTGTGTTTCTTGTTTGCTGTATTGCCTATATTAGATTAGAGGGTTAGAGAGGTGTTTTACATTTTTGACATGAGGGCGCTGTAAAAACCTTGGTGTAAAAACCTTGATCTCTATAGTGCATTTGCTTCCTGTGGTGACACTGGATGTAGGCTTGGACGAATCAGTATAAAAACCAGTGTTTGAATTTTCTGATCCCTACACTTTTCATTACAGTCGATTAATCTGTTTCTGTATTCGATTAAGTGAACTACTGCATCACATACCATTTAACTTTTGATTCAAGAAAAACGTAAAAAACATCCTATTTTGTGAAAAAGATTTTGAAAGCTTATATTTTTACGCTTCACCAATTCACCCCCCCCCCTCTTGGTGTGAGAATCTAAGCACTTCTCTTTTAACAGACGAGGTAGTACGATGAATAACGGCACGACGACTTATGGCTTTGGGTTTTTGTGCTCTCTACAGATTGCAATTTCTAGATTGCAATTTTCTTTTTCTGGGTTTGTTTGTTGCAGGCACGAGTTGCTAGTGAGGATGATGATGGTGAAAATGCGAGGCTTGCGCGATTCTGGGTGCTGTCGCCATGGTCATTCACGCTAGGGTTTCTGGAGATGGTGATCGTGGTGGCAACGCGACAAGGAAAGTTGCGATTTGGGGTTCTTTTCTTCTGCAGGTGCGTTAATGGCGGAGGATGAAGGAATCGCGACTGGGATTTCGCAATGGTAGCAACACTTTTTGTTTCTGATTTTCGTTGCAGGTGGTGCGCGAGAAGCGTGGTGGCCTGAGAGAGAAAAGGCAATGACGACACAATGATGATGATGGCAAATTAGGTTCTCTGGCGTGACAGAAGGGAGAAGACGCTTTGGTGGTGACGGCCTTGCGACAACGTGCGCGTGGTGGCCGGCGACATGGTAATGAAGGCTAGCGACGACGACGAATGGTAGGTTGGGTGGTGGCAGAGCAGTTCGGCGGCGCGACATAGCTTACGGCAGAGGAGGATTAGGGTTTATATTTGGAGAAGGGTTGAAGGAGATGTTGACGTGGCAGGGCTGTTGTGTCAGGGGTGAAGATGTGGCACAATCTAGTCGGTTCACTGATTAGTGCAAGGATGGATGACATGACCTTATTTGATTGGTTATCTGTGTTAGTGGTGGACTGACACCATCTTATGCAATCTGACTTAGGAATGGTAGGAGGGGTGTATATAGGGAATTAGGAGGTGTAACAGAAAATGAATTTTTGTTGGGCTATTATTGGGCCTTATTTTTGTAACTTTGGACCAATAAACTTGTAATTTCAGCTACACAAATAAACTCATCAAAAGGTGTGAGATGAGGAAAAATGCTTTGATGGAGATGAGAGAAACTGATGGGGAAAAATAATGGAAAATGAGAGAAATGATAGTGTGAGATGGAAGGTGACTAGAGGAGATCCTTGGATTCTCTAGCCTTGACTTTCAAGGTGAATTGTCTCTAGAGTGCTCTCAACAGAATCACAATTCATTATTCTCAAAAATGCCTTTACACAATGTGATAGCATGCCTTTATAGGGACGAGAATCCCTCCTATGATGTGAAACATGTGCTCAAATTCTAGCTACCACATGTCTAATACAAGGAAATATTAAAATATGCTTTGATTAGAACTTGGGCTTGGGCCCAAGTCATCAATTGTTGTGTCTGGCAGATTATAAATTTTTTAATGAATGTTGTTCATTGTTGTTTAATATAAAATCATTGCTAACAAATTACAAAATTTCTAATAATATATATTTCCTATTTGTTGTCAAAGTGTAACTTATTTGTCATCACTTCCAATTTACTAATTCATTATTTGTATGAACTATTTTGAAAAATGTCTCTCTCTTGTACTTGCTTATGATAATATCATTGGCAAAAGACACTTCATATAGGTAGAAAATGATGGGTGTTTGGCTGTGGTCATAGATTGGATTGCATGTTTGGTTGTTTCTTAGGTCCACCTAAAAGTGGAAGTGTTGGTTTTTAAGCACAATAATGGATCGTAGTTGGATAAATTATATACGATGTACAACAAATGAATATAAGAGTGGAGTAGAATAATTTCTTGAATTGGCTAGGATGAATGTTTGGAAAAATAATGAGATTCTATTGCTCGTGGGTTAATTGTTTGAATGAGCGAAAACTACTAACTGAAGTTATTTGGGAGAATGTTCTCTATGATGGTTTCCTAAAGAGTTATATAAAGTGGACATGAAATGGTGAAATAATAGACATGCCAAGTGTACATGTGTCTAATGTAGTAGAAGAAGAAGAAATTGATTTAGAAAAGAGTGATCTGCTAGAGGAAATGATTTGTGATGTTGGACTTAATTCCTTCCAACTTACTCATGTGTATGACAATTTGTGCAATGATGTGGAAAAATCTCTATATGCAGAATGCACTAACTATACTTTATTATCAGCAATATTAAAATTGTTTAGTGTGAGAGTAAGAAATATGTGGATTGATAGTAACCGATACTCTTTTTATCCACTTTACATCCAACAAAATTTGAATCATTGTAACCAATAAAGCGATAGTTGAACCTTAAGGGGCATAAACCAAGATCTTTTGTTCCTTTTAGGTATTTCAAAATCCTTTTTAACATTAGATAAATGTGATTCCTTAAGAAATGATTGAAATCTAGCACAAAAACATATCTTAGGATGATATAAAGATTATTAGACATAACATATAAAAGTGAGTCAATCATATCTTTGTATTGGGTTTGGTTCATAGGTTTACCTTGTTCATCATCATCAAGATAGTAGTTTGTTGCCATAAGAGTGAATGATTCCTTGTAACTTTTCAAGAAAAATTTCTTTAGCAACTCTGTGCAGTATTTTAATTGGTGTACAAATATTATATTTTTGATTTGTTTAGTATACCCACTAATACAAAATAAAGATATAACCACAAAATCTTAGGTTGATTGTGGAGGAAATGATGCAATAAAAAATGCGTAAGTATTGAAAATAATATTATATTGATTGTATGTTCTAACTAATGTAATATACAACATTTAAAAAAAATTAAAAACAAAATATATTACATTAGTAATTTGTGAGATGAACCAATGTAATATAGTATTGTAAGCTTTCTTTTAATAAAACATGATACTACATTGAGTATACAGGGAAACCAAAATAGTACCCCGTTTTATTCAAATTAGGGGCTAGGTTGCCATTTTCTTCTTCATTTTTGCGTTCAAAAACTTTCGTTTTTGCATGATCCTCTTATGTTATGCGCCTTGTGTTTTCCTCCATTTGTATGCGCCTCGCGGTTTTACATTTCTACATCTTAATCATAGCACTATCATGGTTTGTTGGGTCACCTTTTAGGCTTTGCATTCCCAGCCGCACTGCCGTTGCACCATCCATGTCATCACACGTTGTTCCAGCTCTTACGAAGGTGGGTTCGCAACTACCATCCAACCTCACGTTCCTACTTGCTGCCACGGCTTGCCCTTAGGTTTTAATGGGCTTCAAAACATGTTTCTCTACCTACAAGTATTAACCACAATAGCCATTGGTGGTTTCCAAGTATTAACCACAACAGCTATAGTTTCCATCTTCTAACGGTTAGTTCTTGTTTTTAATTTTTATATAATTTTAACATTTTGGATTATTTAGAATCAAATTTAAATTTTTGTTTGAATTTCTAATTAAGAATATGTACCATATACACCGATTGGTATATGACACTCGGTCGGTCAACTATATAGAAAGTCAACTTTAGCAATCCTTGTACACTTCCATTTGAACGGTCCATAACGCACAAGCAACTGTTCGGTCCATAATACATCAAAAATCTAGTAATTCAATCAATAAGGTAGAAAACATGCTTAGAGGACTTTCGGTCGTGATTGGGTTAACCTTAATCAAAAGCTCATTTCAAAACCTAAAAATACAAAGGTAAGGTAAAGAGGTAGGTGGTTGCACTATTGGACATTTAAGACTTAATTGTGATAATCGATTGGTAATTAAAAACTAACTTGATCGTCAAAGTGCCTTTAGCATGTACCTACCGCTCAGATCGAGATTATATAGGGGGAGATTTGGCAAAATAGAAGTAAAGTGTAGTTAATTGAAGTAATTGGTTTAAAGTTTGAAAGTGTAGTTGTCAACCCTACTGAATGAAACAAAATATATTTTTTATTATGCATTAACTGTTATATGCTATACGTGTTGGTTTTGAGTCTAGGAATGTTCGACCCTCTATATGAATCTTAAATGTGAGCTGAGAAGTTATACTAGAAGTAACATGTAACCTTAGCAAGTGATGCAATTATAGCTAGAATCCGGGCCATACAACCGAGGAATGTTCCTAGCAAAAAGATTTGTGGTAGCCCACTTACATCATGCAAAATTCAGATGAGGGAACGACCAAGGTAATCAAGGAGCTCAAGCAGAGGGTTCTATAAAGGATAACCACACAAGACTACAACGGAAGAAGCTCAAAATCTGCACGTAACCCAACCTAGCCTAACATTGAGGGAGCGTAAACACCATAGTAAAACAATGCTAATGATAAAAAAAAGATCTACTGGTTGAAATATATCCAAAAGCATCTAAAATTGCCAAGAGTTGATAAGAAACAACTAAGTACAAAAACGTACCAAGAAGCTCTAAAATGGACCACAACTCGATAACATTATTCTCAAACTTATGTCACATTATTTTAAAGTTATTATGAAAATCAAGCATAACTCGATTACATTACAGAGCATAACTCAGTTACACTATCGAACATAACTCGGTAACATTGCTCTTTGATAACGATTGAATATACCGTTATTTGTGATTCAATTTTGATACTAAATGCACCCTTTTTGACTTAGAAACTTGCTTGAACTCATGTTTCGTTTAGTTTTGTGAATAAGTGAGTAGAGGGTATACTTAATGATTTTATCACTAAATTCCCTTGATTTTGTATGTTATTGGAATGATTTGAAAGAGGAGCTAAAGTACCAAGGAGTTGGAATGCAGAAAGAGAGAAAAAGACGCAGTGCAGAAAAGTCAAGCTGAAGCTGAGAGCCCCCTCAAGTGCCCTGAGCGCCAGCCAGGGGCCCTAAGCGACAGTTTCATGTATTACACAAAGCTTGGGCGCCCTTTCAGGGGAGCTGAGCATCAGTTTTCTCGCAGTTTCGCCTGCTTGCCCCCACTTAGGGCGCTGAGCGCCAACAACGTTAGCCCATGATCCAATTTTGATCTATTTAATGACTTGCACGACCTAGGGTTGGTATCTCTTGATGGCCTGAGCACAAAAACACACATTTCGCCCCTTGGAGGCAGATTTGGGGATGTGGGAGCTATCCTCTTCAGTTTCTAGGGTTTTTCTATCTCTTTCATTCCATTGTTCACCTATTTTCTTCATGATAATGGAGAGCTAAATTCATTTGTTGTTGGGGAAGATGTAACCTCTAAACTCTCATGTAATTGAATTGATTCCAAATTATATATGCTTCTTTCATTAATTGTTTAGGTTATTCTTCTTTGCTCAATGCTTGTTATGTTTAACTCATTCACGACATGATATTTGATTTGTCTGAGTATCGATAGATATCTTACAATTCATGATTTGGAGAATTTCTCCCTAGGGAACTATTGCCTAGACATAGGGATAGAACGCTTGGTTGTCTTGAGCTTCTGTTCGTAATGTAAATTTAATTATTATTTGTGGTCTAGTAATTAAGGATAAGCTTCTTTCGCCGAGACATCGAGTTCTAAGTAATTTAGAAAGTGACATTAACATTTAATAAAGAAGAAGAATTCTTATATGCATGAGAGTGATTAGGTGAAATCTAAACTCCAACAACATTATCATCTCATATTATAATCTTCATCCATTCATTCTAGTGTGTTGAAAATAGAATGACTTGATTTCTCACACCAACAGGGGGGGGGGGTGGTGAATTGGTGAAATGTATAAACAAAGTTTTCTTTAAATCTTTTTCGCAAAGTGGATGCTTTTAAAAGCTTTCTTAAAACGCAAGGAAAAAGATTTGTTTATGCAACGAAAATGTAATCGATTTAATGCAGTATGCAGTCGACTAAATAAAAGTGCAGGGATAGAAAGATCAAACACTTGGTTTTTATACTAGTTCGGCCAAGCCTACATCCAGTGTCCTTCCAACCACAGGAAGCCAATGCACTATAATGATCAAGGTTTTTACAACAAGATTTTTATAGCGACCTCAGGTCAAAAATAGAAAAATGCACTTTCTGCAAAATATCACAAAACTGTTAGAATCACAAAAGTTCTTACAAAGATCAAGTTTGTGTCAATTTATAGATTTTGACAATTCAGACGCATTTTAATCGATTTAGCTACTAATGCAGTCGAATGTAACAATTCAGTCAAAGCAGTTAGCATCAATTAATGCAATTAATTGAAAGTGCAATTAATGCAATCGATCCATAATAAATGCTTGGTCAACATATATAAAAATATAGTCGTTGTAACATTTAACACAAGCGTTAACAGAATTTCAAAACTGTAACAGACTTTGTCAAATGCAAGTTGCATATAATCGACTATGTAACACAGTTAAAAATAGTTTTGAAAAACTTCTTCTTTGAAAAACCTCACAACACACTTTTAACAAGTTTGTACAAAGCCACGAGTTTTAATAGATTCACCCCATAATAAAGTCGACTTAAAACTGTTGTTTTGCCTCACCATAAAAAGTTCAATATAAGTGCTTGTGGTTTTCATTCTATAAAACATCAGACATGCATTCACCAATAAAATCAATTATATAGCACAGTGAAATGCAATGTAACAACACAATCATGTTCTCCATGCTTTAAACAGATTTATACATTGAATAAAACATGTAGCATGTAAGCAATAGAACATGTAAGACATAAACATGACATGTGTTATTAATTATGTTGTCATCATAAAAAACCAGAAGCTTTGAGATTGTAGGTTCAGCTAAACTAGTGCTCTTCCTATCAACTATCTCAATATAGTGTTTAGCCTCAATTGATGAATTTGCATTCGTATTTACTTTTGTTGCATTTGCATTTGAAAACCAACAAAAATATCTTTTCCGTCTTAATTAGTTAAGTAATTACACAATTGTTTAGTGTCGGGAGTCTCTTGGGAAACGATACTTGGTCTTACCATTTTATATTACTTGATACGATTCGGTACATCTGTCGAGGTCTTAACACTCTCAAACTTATTTCACATTTAGTTTAAAGTTATTCTGAAAAATCAAGCATAACTCAGTTACATTACCGAGCATAATTAAGGAACATTACTATTAAAAATATATTTCACTAGGACAACTTAGTTTGCAAGTTATTTTGAATAAAAAAGCATAATTTGGTTACAGTATTCTCTAACTTAGGTTAAAATCGAAAGAATGCATAGGAAACAAGCTAAAAAATAGAAATATATTCATTGAAATTGAAATTAAAAATATGTTTACAAAATATAGTCTATTTTGGCTACTCATATGTGAGTACGCCATCAACCACATCCTTGTCCACATCGAACTTGACAAATCCAGGGATGAAATAAAGAAGGCTCCTTGTTTTTGTCCCTTTACCTTCTCAAAACTCAAGATAACTCTCTAAGGCGGATGAGGCCAACACAGTTTTTTCCTCTTTCAACTTGGTCTTTTCATCTTCTAGTTTCACTTTCTCGGAATGAGATTCCTCCAAGCTCTTGTTTAAATGGACCACTTCTTCCTCCAAGCTCTTGTTTAAATGGACCACTTCTCCTCCAAGAGGGTTGTACAAGTTTTCGATTTCTTTAATTTTGTTTTCATTGCATCGCTTTCTTTAGGGCAATGTTTAATCAAAGCTAGTTTAACCTCTATGTTCTTCAAACGGATTGTGCTTTGAGCAAGCTCTAAGTCCTTTGAACGTATTGAAAGAGTGAGATCTTGATTATTCTTCTTTGAATCAGATGTTTCTCTCTTCAACTTGGTCACTTCTATAACCAACTATCGGTCATGTTTTCTAATCCTAAGTGGTGCAAATAATGTTTGTTTTGGGCTATGAATGTGTTATTTTTGACATATGCATTAAAGTATTAATTAAGTACATATTAAATGGCATTGTAATAAAAAAATGGATAGCCTAGTTACTAGGGTTGTATGTGTGATTTCGTGTGGGCTGGGTTTGAAACCATGGGAGAAGAAAAGGGTTTTATTTTCATTTTCTTTTGCTGGACCAAGAGAGAGAGATAGCGACATGTGTGAGAGAGAGAGGCGGTCTTTGCAAATATTTGAGGGAGAAAGGGAGTTTTTTTTCAGATTTTCTTAGGGTTTGTTGCTCAAGAGAGTCTTCTAGATTTGTATGTCGCCTTTTCAAATCTTTATATGTCCTGAAATAGTCTCCTAATGCCTAGCTTGTAAAATTTAGTAGTGTGGTTCAACAATTTGGTATGACTTGAAGTTAGGTAGATCATTCAATCTTTTACCGTCACTTAAGTGTTGGATGTGTCTATTTGATAGTATATGTTGATGACATTATTCTTATAAACAGTGACCACTGTGGCATCTCACAGATGAAACAACACCTTTTGCAATCATTTTCAAACCAAAGATCTTGGCAAACTCGTATACTTCTTGGTTATTGAGGTAGCACAATCCAACGATGATATTATTATATCTCAAAGGAAGTAAGCATTGGATATTTTGGAGGAAACTGGATTGACGAATTCAAAACCTGTTAACACTTTCATGGATCCTAAGACCAAACTCCTGCCAAATTAGGAGGAGCCTATTTCAAATCTTAAAAAATATAAAAGATCAGTTAGGAAATTAAATTTCCTTATAGTTATTCGTCTTGACATTTCCTTTTGCAATCAATGTGGTGAGCCAATTTCTCAATTCCCTGTGTGAAGATCATTGGATTGTGGGCATATGTATATTAAAGTAAATTAAAGGATATCCTATAAAAGGTTTGTTATATGGTTTCAATAATCATACAAAAGTTGTTTACTATTCAGATGCTGATTTGGCTAGATCTCCTTCTGATAGAAGTTCTACCTCCGGGTATAGTGTCTCCATTACGGGTAGCTTGATTTTTTAGAAGAGCAAGAAACTAAGTGTTATGGCAAGATCTAATGTAGAAGCATAATATATTATGGTCTTAGCTACTTGTAAACTTGTTTGGCTTAAGCAATTACATAGAGAGTTACAATTTGGAGATGTCACTTAAATGACACTTATATGTGACAATCAGACAACTCTTAATATCAATTTTAATCCTGTGAAAGGACCAAACACATTAAGATTGACTATCATTTCATTTAAGAAAAGGTTGTATTTGAAAATATCAAGAGTGAGTTCGTTAACTTAAGTAATCAGTTAAAAACATTTTCAGTAAATCTTTAAGGAAAGCGAGAATTGATTATATTTCTAACAAATTTGATATATGCACCAACTTGAAGAGGAGTATTAGATATATTATATTTTATGCTAATTAGGAAAACGTAGACTTTTTCTATTATTTAATATATTGATAAATATTGTTTTTAACGATATCTTCTATTTAACATATTTTTTATTATTATATATAAGTGTATCATTCTTCGTTATAAATGTATTACTCTGGGTATCTTTTAAACATAACAAGATTGTACCTAATTTTTTTATATTCAACGTCTAAAGCTTACCTTCTCAATTCTACAAACAAACCTATTATTTCCTTCTTAGCTTCTTCATCCAATATCTAATGCCCTAAATGGCTTAGCAACCAAATACACCAAAGAAATATTTAAAACCAAAGCGCAATAATAATAAGAAAATGTTCAGTCAATTCATTCATGCGATAGAAAAGATTTTTTTTTTAATTCATTCTTATATGGATTTAAAGTATACTACCGACATACTATATTAAAAATAGAAATTTTTTATGTGCATAATCAGAAGAGATTAAAATCACATGTTTCTATTTTATTTCCAATATTTTTTCAAGTACGATAACGTTAATACTTTTAATTCCATTAATCTTAATTGTGTCAGGAGCGGCTGCAGCGGATGGGTTAGTGTGGAATAACAAACCAAGAGAGTTTTTAATACGAACGTGTGCCTTTTAATTTCTACTCAATTAAACTTACCAAGCAATTAATAAAGACAAATAAAGAGAGTAAGGTTGAGAGAAATTTGCACAGATGATTTTATCCTGGTTCGGATCTTACCAATCCTACGTCCAGTCGTTTATCTCAAAGCAAGATAAACAATTCACTAATCACAAAACAATTACAAATTACAATCACAAAGAAACAATTTGTAAAAGTTTAGAAACCACCTCTCTTGATACCACAAGAGATGAACCTACACCTCCTTTGAGTCTTCACAAAGGATGAACACCTCCTCCGAATACTTCACGAAGGATGAACTTCCTCTTCCGAACACCTCCTCAGACACACCAAGGATGAACCGGCTATTTCCTCTGTCACCGTAGCAGCACTTCACCAGCTCTACAGACACGAGTTTCACAAGTCGAACAAGAGCACACAATTCTCAAGAGTTTCTGAGTATTTGAGCACAAGGGAAGAGTTTCTAATTGATTGTTAATCTTGAGAGGAAATGAGAGTCTATTTATAGACTCATCCAAAGGCTCTTCCATTTTTCGTTTTCAGCCTTTCTCACTGTGTTAATCGATTAACTTAAGTTGTTAATCGATTAGTCACTAAAAGACAAAACAACGGATAGTCCAACGGCTCAAAAAACGGCTAGTTTTTCAAACGGACACTTTGTTAATCGATTAACAGCCTCTGCTAATCGATTAACGCTAATCGATTAACAGCCCTTGTTAATCGATTAGCATGCAGTGCTGTGCTTCTCCATTCGTCTTTAGAACAATCGATTACTGACCTCTTTTAATCGATTAGCACTGCACAGTTTTTGCTTCTTGGTGCATTTTTACATCACTTTTGAATGCATACATAAAACCACTAATTTCCTATGTTCATACAGTTATTACAAAAGTTACAAGTCTTCAAAAATCATTCTTTATGAGTCTTGGTTGTTCTTGACTTGATTTGGACATCATCAAAACTTCATCTTCATCATTTTGCTAATAATCTCCCCCTTTTTTATGATGATCAAAAACTTCTTGATTTAAAGCTTTTGGTAATAATCTGTATTTAAAACACAACTTAAGGAAGAAACAATTGTTAGTGAACTTAGAAATAAGTTTAAGGCTTTAAATATTTCTCCCCCTTTTTGATCATTATTAAAAAGTGATGTATAATTGCTCCCCCTAAATTTATTAGAAATTATACTCCCCCTTAATAAAAGGATATATGCATAGAAATATTAAGGAAAAACAACATACATTTTATCAAAGACAACATGCACACATTCTTCTATTTCAAATGTTTAAAGCAAAAACATTTTTAAAAAAAATTCTTAAATATGAAACATTTGGTACCCAACTATTTTGTATGGGTCCTTTGGGTTAGATTTAGAAAAAAGAAATCATTTTATAACCCAAACATATCTACCACTTGGAACACCATAATGCTTAATTTTACATTTGTTAGATGTATGGCCCTTTTTCATACAATAAAAGCATGATACAACATTTGTGTTCCTATAAGTTGTTCCTTTTTCTACCCAAGTTCTACGGGTTCTATGATTATGTTTATTTTTAATTCTAGGAACATACTTATTTTTAACAACCTTATTTTCATTATTTTTACTACATTCTCCTGAGGTTGTTTCATCTAGTAGTTTCTTATAATTAACACAAGATGCACATTCATCACTACTAGTATATTTACCTTTTTCATAAAATAAAATTTTATTTTTCAAAGTTTTATTTTCATCAATAATAGTTTCAAAATTTGTTTTTAAATTTTGATTTTCTTCAAGAGTATTTTCAAAATTCAATTTTAACTCTTTGAAATCCTTTTTCAATTTTTTGTGAGCAAGATCTAGTTTTTCTGATTCTATCAATAATTCTCTATAAGTTTCATGTAATTCATCTTCATCAATATCATCAGAATCATCAGAATCGCTAGAGGTACTTACTTGACTTCCAACTATATCGTCATTTACCACTAAACAAATATATGCTTGCTCATCAGAATCACCCATACTTGATGTTGTGCTTGATGAAGAGCTTGAATTATTCTCTTCCATGATTAAAGTATTCGTTTTAGCACACCCAATTTCATCTCCGCCTTCATGAGTTACTCTTAAAGTTTCCCACATTTCTTTAGCGCTTTTACAGACAGAAATCCTGTAAAACTCATTAATAGTTAAAGGAGATGAAATAATGTTACGAGCTCTTACATCATTACCAAATTTTTTCTTATCTTCAGCAGTCCATTGGTCACGGGGCTTTGGTTCCTGCATATTGTTAGTTGGAACAAAAGGACCAAATGCAACAACATCCCAAATATCTATATCAATAGATTCCATAAAAATTTGCATTCTGACCTTCCAAAATGCGTAATTTTCACCTGTGAATAGCGGTGGTCTATTGATAGAAGCACCCTCTGCGAATGTTTGATACGATCCCGCCATTTGAATGACTATCAAAGCAAGCTCTGATACCAATTGTCAGGAGCGACTGTAGCAGATGGGTTAGCGTGGAATAACAAACCAAGAGGGTTTTTAATACGAACGTGTGCCTTTTAATTTCTACTCAATTAAACTTACCAAGCAATTAATAAAGACAAATAAAGAGAGTAAGGTTGAGAGAAATTTGCACAGATGATTTTATCCTGGTTCGGATCTTACCAATCCTACGTCCAGTCGTTTATCTCAAAGCAAGATAAACAATTCACTAATCACAAAACAATTACAAATTACAATCACAAAGAAACAATTTGTAAAAGTTTAGAAACCACCTCTCTTGATACCACAAGAGATGAACCTACACCTCCTTTGAGTCTTCACAAAGGATGAACACCTCCTCCGAATACTTCACGAAGGATGAACTTCCTCTTCCGAACACCTCCTCAGACACACCAAGGATGAACCGGCTATTTCCTCTGTCACCGTAGCAGCACTTCACCAGCTCTACAGACACGAGTTTCACAAGCCGAACAAGAGCACACAATTCTCAAGAGTTTCTGAGTATTTGAGCACAAGGGAAGAGTTTCTAATTGATTGTTAATCTTGAGAGGAAATGAGAGTCTATTTATAGACTCATCCAAAGGCTCTTCCATTTTTCGTTTTCAGCCTTTCTCACTGTGTTAATCGATTAACTTAAGTTGTTAATCGATTAGTCACTAAAAGACAAAACAACGGATAGTCCAACGGCTCAAAAAACGGCTAGTTTTTCAAACGGACACTTTGTTAATCGATTAACAGCCTCTGCTAATCGATTAACGCTAATCGATTAACAGCCCTTGTTAATCGATTAGCATGCAGTGCTGTGTTTCTCCATTCGTCTCTGGAACAATCGATTACTAACCTCTGTTAATCGATTAGCACTGCACAGTTTTTGCTTCTTGGTACATTTTTACATCACTTTTGAATGCATACATAAAACCCCTAATTTCCTATGTTCATACAGTTATTACAAAAGTTACAAGTCTTCAAAAATCATTCTTTATGAGTCTTGGTTGTTCTTGACTTGATTTGGATATCATCAAAACTTCATCTTCATCATTTTGCTAACAAATTGTACTTTTATAAAAGAATTATTTGAAAGAGAGAAAAAGAGACTGATAAATGGAGAACAGGTTATTTTAATCATTGGAGAAATATGTGCGTTTGATATGATATGCATGAATTATTGAGTATATCTAGTACACGCGTTATATTAATGAATCAATTTATTATAATTTGTGGAACAACCACGTTGAGATTTTCAATTTGATACACATGCAAATCTAGGGTCTTTATCTTTGATTGACAGTGACTCATGATTATACAATTGAAATGCAAATATGTAAGTCTTAAAATGGTCGAAAAATTGGATAATGGTCAGTATAAAAATTGAAACCACAAAGTCACAGGTATTTTTTATTTATTTTAATATGTAACATGATGGAGTAAAATCATAGAGATTCTTAAATTTCTATAGTATGATAAATGTTTTAATAAAAACACACTTAAATGGTGGCACTTGTCACCTTGTTAGCATATTATCTTGAGATTTTTAAAACACCCTCGTTAGCTTGTTACTTTTGGAACTTTCTCCACTTATATATAAAAGCATTACCTTATCTATTTGTCACCTCATTACACTGTTTATTGGCTTATTGTGAACGGTGTGATAATTGTGTTTTAGATTAAAAATAAATATCTGGACTTATTTAAATTTTAAAAAAAATATTATATATAAGTTTTCTTATTTAGACCAACACTATTTGTATTCTAATTTGAATAAAAAAGAGAGCAATAATAAATACAATTTTTTATTTATTTTTAAAAAGAATTCGGTTTTCACAAGTAAACATATAAAAATAAAGTCAGTATATTTTAGTAATTTTCATTGAGTTTAAATTCTGATTAAATTACATAAACTGGATTCCGACGTGAATACTTTAGATATTTATGCATATAATATCAGATGAAACACTCAAAATTTAAACAGAATAATAAAACATTTGGAATTTCTAAAATTTCTTTAAAAGTAAACACACAAGAATAAAATAAAAAAGAAATTCAAAAAGAAATACGAAGAACTAAAATTTAAAATAATTGAATAAAAATTTGAAAATAAGACAAAAAGATAAGTTTGAAAAATTAATAAAATATTTTAGTAATATATATATATATATATATATATATATATATATATATATATATATATATATATATATATATATATATATATATATAACGGGACATGACATTTTATTCTATTGGATAAGCGATGGTAACGACACTCAAAAAGACAAAAATAAATAAAGGATAAAGACAAATTAGTACGATATACAATTAATATCATCTACAATTTATGACTTTTACAGCCAATATAAGAGAAAAAGAATATGTTACAAAAAAATGTTAAAGGTTGAGGAATGGATTGGATCAAGAAAGCAGTCAGTTTCTTCTCTTTTATCATGTGCAAGTTGGAGATGTGTGAATATCTCGGATAAATTAAATCGAGAATAGGCAAGGAGGAAGAGCTTTGGTAAATATGTTAGCAAAAATTGGACAAACAAACGGATAGCAACTACTTAGGACTCGATTGAGCTTTCTTGTGGATAAGATGATCATCAATTTCTGGATTCCTGTGGACTTTTTTAGAACAACCTTTAATATATTTAAGAACTTTCATCATTTCTGTTATTGGGGATGGATGATTGAACCGTTAAAAAATATCGTAATTTTATAATATTTTCATTCTAATGTTTTAATGTTTAAAGTTGAATGTGATTTGTAAGATATGAAAGATATATTATTATTTCAATAATCTTTAATTTTTATTCGGATAATGGTCTTGATCCAAGACTAGAGCTGTCAAATGAGCTCTTTTAATAAGATTTGGCTCTAGTTTATGTGGGTTGGGGTCAAAAAAGTCCACAAGACAAAAAAAAACTCTTTATTAAAAAAGTTCACAGGCTAAAATCCCTTAAAGCCTTATAGGACAGGGCCAACCCATGGGCTTTCTTTTTTACAAAATTTAACGCCCAGAAACATAATATCATCATACAAGTAATCACAAATCATGTGTATTTTTTATTTTCATTTTATCTTTGTTAGTAACAACTTATAACCATAATTGATTCATGTGTAATTATATTTTTTTGCCAATAAAATTAATTTTCTACTTATAACTATTTCTATATTAATTAGTTTAATAATAATGCTTTTATACAATTATTCCTTAATTTCCAAATTTTGTTTTGATAATTTTTTCATCTTAATTTTGGTTTGTAAATTTGACAGTTAAGAGATATCAACATAAAATAGGTTTAAAAGTTAAAAAATTTAATTTAATTTGTAAAATTTTGATGGACTAATGAATTTATTTATAGATGGTAATCTATTTTGTCAATAGTTTAAATCAATATCATTCGATTAAGATTTGTGATCAAAATTACAATTTTTTTAATTGGTGTGAACATGTTAAAATTTTGACTTAATAACTTTTTAACTTTTTTAATTTTCCAAATTTAATAAAATTAATATTTATTATTTATAAATTTATATAATTCTTTTAGAGTTTTTTTATGAAACGTATAATTTAGTCAATGACATCAATTTATATATTTTTATGTCTTTTCATATATTTTATATTATATTCATTTGTCTTTTTTATTAGTTTCTTATTAAGAGACATTGATGTAATTTATTTATTATTATAAATGTTTAATTTTTCCTTAAAAAAAAAAAAGAAACTATTAATAAACAAAAATATTTTTTGTTGTTTTATGAACCCATAAGGAATGACATTGCTCCTACGTATATCCATTTATGATGGACAATCAGGGATCGCATAGTTCTTTATGTAGAAAAAGGTTTGTGAGTTTATATTTTAAAAATGATTATAGATTGATTTAGATTTTTGAAAAGCGAACCCAACAAAGATTTGATTTAACAAGATTGACATAAAGATCTCGTATTTTTTTATTATTTAAGAATGGTGGGAAAAAGAAAGAAACTGGCCATAACCCGACACATACTTATAAAAAAATTTATGATTAAAAAAAACATTATTTGTATGTAGAAAAAATAATACCTTATGTGTGAGAACTTATTTTTCTCTATCATCTGTTTCTCTCTTTTTATTATTTCTGCATGTTTCTCCTTCTCTTTTTTTCGTCCTCCCTTTTCTATGGCAGAGTGCGTATTTATATACACACATTGTAATATTATGATAATCTTGTCCTTAATTGTGAATTAATTGACAATGAACAAAATAGGGAAAAAAATGGTCTTTGTTGCTAGAAAACGAATTAAATAATATTCAAAACATTGATTATCAATATTGTCAAAAAATTTGTCCATTTTAAAAAAAAATCATATTTTCCTCTTTAAAAGCAACTCACGCAGCAAATTATATTAATATACTATTTTAATTACTGTTTATAATTATTAGCACAATATTGATTCAAAAAATTACCATATTAAACTAACATTTCAAAAATATTGTATTCGGTATTATAGTTATTATTTTATCCCTTTTTACCCACCATTAATTATTATTTTCTTACTCTTTATTTTTAATTATTTACTTACCCCGACGAAATTGGGTGTTGACAATTATTATAATTTTTATTTATTTTATATGTTAATAATTAAATATAATAATAATTTTAATTTTAGTGTTATAAATTATAACATTATATTTATTTAAAAATATTGTATCTATTATTTAACTACTTTTTATTACAATCGGCTCAATTATGATAAATAATTCAATATAAACGATCTTTGTTGGATAAAGATAAGTGTGATTTTAAAATATTAATTTAATCTAAAAGATTAGAAAAAATCTGATTTTATAATGGCTAGGATTACATCTAGATCTTGTATACTAACATATATGATATTTATAACAATTTTGCCTAATAAGGATTTTCATTAAAAAGTTAGTTCTTTTATTACGTGAAATTAATTTTAAACTTTATAAAGTTTGTGGTTTAATTTTTTAATGTATATATATCTATACAAAACATTCAACAAAAGAATTTTATATGACAAACTAAAAAAAATAAAAATTTTAAACCGATATTAAAAATTCATCCAATCAGTATATTTGAATTTAGTGGTAAATATGTTTTTAGTCCTTAAACTATCAAGCGAATTTGTTTTTAGTCCATCTTTCAAGATAAGCTACATTTTGATCCTTCTACTTAAGGAAACCATAATTTTCGTCCTCCAAAACTAACAACGTTAAAAATCAGCTGAGATGGCCAACGGTAGTGTGCCACATCATATTTTTTTCTGACACACAATCAATCTTTCCAGCTTTTCTCCTTCCCTCACTGGAGCTTCTCCTTCCTTGCATCTTCGTCCCATCCACCGCCCTTGTCAACTCTTTTTCCACCTCGCCATCTTCGTCCCCGTCCACCGCACGTCTCCTTCATGGCACAACTTATATGTTTGGGAATAAAAGTAACCAACTTTCCATCCATTCACAAGCAGAAAAAGAAACCCAATGAAAAATTAACCAAAATTGAAGGGACAAATTGTGGAATTGGATCACGAGTCTGATTGAAAGAAATCCCACAAATTCAATTTCACAGAAACAAACAAAATAAGAATAAAAAACAGACCTTTGGGGAAAAAAACCTAATTTGCATATTGGGGGCAAAAGCAACCTCTCCTTCAATTGAACCCGTGAATTGGGAGAGTGAGCTTTCAAATGATTCTAGTGTAATTAACATGTCACCACGGTAGATTTTGAATGAAAATGCAAATTATGCACGCATCGTTACCGATTCCGAGATTGAGCAAAGCATAGAGCGAAGCGATTTGCGAATGAGCGTCTTCCAAATCGAGCATTCCGACGAGAGGAGTTTAAATCAATATCAGACAGATTCTCCAACCTCTTCTCCGACCTCTCCTCCTTCTCTGCATGGCTAGCCACCAAGCTAAAGTCACCAACGTTTCCTTCGTCGTTGCCATGGTGGCGATAACGGTAGTTGAAGGTGTCGCCACAGCTGACAGCATCGAAGATCAAGCGACAGAGCACACACAAGTTTGGAAGAAAACACCTAAGAGAAGAATGTTCAGAAGATGCAAGGAAGGAGACAGCGCGGAGGGAGAAAAGCTGGAAAAAATTGACTGCGTGTCAGAAAAAAAAATAATGTGGCACACTACCGTTAGCCACCTCAGCTGCTTTTTAACACTGTTAGTTTTGGAGGAAGAAAATTATAGTTTCCTTAAGTAGAAGGATCAAAATGTAGCTTAGTTTGAAGGAGGGACTAAAAACAAATTCGTTTGATAGTTTAGGGACTAAAAACATATTTAACCCTTGAATTTAAAATCTATCCATAATTAATATTTCAAATATTTATATAGATATCAGAAATCGATTATTGAAAAATCGAATTTTGAACTGTTAATTTTATAATTTCTTTTTTGAAAATTTTTTCATTTTCTTTTAAATAAAAATTTTCTTTTTTAACTTTCCAAAATAATAAAATTATATATTTAAAATATACTTATAATTAAAAAATTATTTTAAATAATTTTTTATAAAATCAATATTTATACATTTATATTTAATTAAAAAGATATTAAATATCATATAAAATTTGGAAATTATTGAACTTCTAAAGTAAATAAAAGAAATAACTAAAAAATATTAAAACTGAATTAATTTAGTTTGGAGGCTAGCCCCATCCTAACCCTACCCCCAACCCACTTTATGTGGGGCTTTAGGGTTTGGGGCTTTTAAAAAGCCCCCTATTCAGTGGGCTAGAAAATTGGGGCTTGATTTTAGAAGGGGTTAGGGTCAACCCATGGGTCAAGGGCTCAAATGACACCGCTATCCTAGACATTATATACTACCTACATGTCCAAGAATATGACTGCTTGTTACACTAAACATGACATAGAAAATAGTCAAATATTATGGAGTAAATTTCATATACGAAAATTAATAAGTTAAAGATCAATGAAGTCTAACCTTTGGATAGATTATTTTAATTTGTCGTTCTTTGGGCCTACATACAACTCTAATTAAATTTGAAACATATGTTAATATATTAATATCATAATGAATTGATATGAAAGAATGTAATACTGATGTTTGTAATAAAGATTTCAAGTCAGGTTTCATCTTTCTATACAGGGAATGAAACCATACAACTTGACATTCTCTTGGTATAATAACCATCACTTGCCAATGGCCTTTATCATGAATCACAAATAGTGAGTCGATTAATTAAATTTGCATAAAATTGTACAATAAGTAACACATACCCATCAATGTATGGCACGATATACATCTCTCTTTAGGACTCAACCATCCATGTTTTCATATACGATTGCTTGAAATTCTACTGTGTTTCCAAATGGTTGAATGGTTTGAGTTTCAAAAAAGTCATACAAGGATGTCCGACCTCGGTCCACAATGACAATGTCCATGTACCTATAACAATAAAGTTAAGTATATATATTAAAAGTAAATTTTGAATATTTAAAAAGGAAAGACAATGAAAAATCTTGCATGCACCATTTAGAGTAATATACAATGAAATGTTTAACATTCTTTCTCTATCAGCGACCTCCCAAGCATCATTTAGAGTAATATACAATGACACATGACACTAGAGACCAAATACTCTTAAGTCTCACTTCATCTCTATTGGTCTTTTATTCAACCTATGAATTTTCTCATCAACTTGGATAAAGGATCATCCTTTTCTTTTGCCTCATCATCTTCATGGCTCACAGGCTCAGGCATTTCTTGTTTCTCCGGATTGTAGAATTGAAATAAATATTTGCAAAATTTATGAATCATTTATTTATAACTTCAACATAAAAATACTAAGAATAACAATATAATACTTGTGGTAGGCCAAAATAAGGCATGATCAAAGGCTTAGGCCAAGCTATAAATGTGCCTAAGGCCTCCCCCACGAATTGTATTTCAGAAGTTGATACAAGTACTTGAGCGTGAGGGTCTCTAACTTATCAATTGTCACCCGCGCATGGTAGGGCAATAGAGGAGCACCATTAATGGTTTGTCCTTCGACAATCTGTCGTCCCATGGCCATTACATGTGAGGGATCTTCATCAACCAATAGCTCATACTACAAAGTGTAGTCAGTATGATCTATAGTAGAGCATGAGCCTTTGGTGCTTACATGACGTCTTATTGGATCTTCAATAGGGGTATTGTCCTTCTACTAGGTCATGGTCTGAAGTCTTTCTTCAAGTGCCCTTTAAATTTCTTGTTGTTGTCAGAGGCGTTCCATGCTGCATCCTTGATACAACTCCTTCTCTTAATCGTTCTTAAGAGAATCATATAAATGAGCTCTTCCAAACTTTTCTTCACCAACAACACGTACCATGTCCTCTAAATGATCACTCATTCATTAGTCCATATAGTTTGTTCCTCTTGACGTTGTATGATGATGTAGTACTTCTCCATGTCAAATCCAAAGTTTATAACACATCATTATTCCATAGATGAATAGGTGATCACGAATGTTTTCCAAGTCTTGAAATATTTGATTAAGGCAACAAACACAAGGACAAAAATATGTCATGTTCATTGGGTTTGCGTGTTCTTGAACATATTGTAAGAACTCAAAAACTCCTTTTTCATACTCTTGACTAATACGATATTCATTCATCCAACTTTGATCCATACTACTTTTAAAAGGTTTATAAAAAAATGCAAAAAATCACATCAAAAAATTAATCTAACTTACAATAAACATACAAATATTAAAGACAAATACAAGAAACAACACACAAAGTACAGGCGAAACTAAAAATCGTGTATGAAATAATATATGACCACATTTCGATGTCATTCAAAACGTACAACCTAAAGTAATAGAAAGGAGTTATTGGAAGCAATGGACAGTAACCTTCATGGAGAACACCAACATCAAATGAATATAGAAACACAAAACAAATTGTAGCCATGTCTTGGAAAACACATACACTTATGGTAAATAACACAAAATTGACTTTTGTTCTTCCTTAGCTTCGTGAATGAACCAGTTGGTTCACTTCAGGGGATGGAGTATCAAGTTGTGTAAGCACGTCAGTACTAAACGAAAAAAAAAAAAACAAAAATCGATCAAAGCTAAGCAAATACATCAACAAAGTAAGGGAAACACTTTGACAAGAGTTAAGAGAGTAAACACTAACCTTTCTACTTTCTCAAACTCATCTTCGAAAATGCAGGTTCAAGCAGTATGAAAGCACATAGAAATAGTGTGTCTAAGTTATGTTTTTACAAGTTTTTACAAGCCATATGACGTCGAAAAGAGAGTAAATTCTTACAGCTACAAATGAAAAGCCTTAATGTTTTCACATAATTTGAAGCACATATAACATTTATAAGGTGAATTTACAACGTTAATTAACATCGAAATTTAGCCTTTCCAGCCTCTAGTTGCTCATTGGGCAACCCAAAGGTCTTTTTTGAGTAGAGGTTGAAATGATTTATACATAAATATATAACGTCTGAAAGGTCATTTACCAATGTTAATTTTTTTTTTTGAAAATCACCTTTTTCGGCGTCTAATAAACTTTTAGGGTTTAATTAAATAAGGTATCACTTTCTCATTCCTTATCCATTAAAGTTTCCCTCTTGATCGTATTAAGAGGCATTTTTAAGCTTTCTCGGAGATGTCTTTTATAGTTAGCTTTCAGAATATTTGTGTCATCCAAATCGAGAATTTCTTATCTCGGGGATTTTTGTCAACTTCTTCATCTTCATTATACTGTTGGGAATCCAAGTGTGAGTCTATGTCCCACATTGGATAGAAATGAGAAAGTAGAGCAATATATAAAGATGAAAGACCCATTAACCCATTGTCTTAAGGTTTTTGGTAGAGAGTGGTGTCAATCCCTTATGTGGTTGGGCTCAAATCTCATTGGTGTATTTGTCTCCCTGGTGAACCCCTTCCTTGATAGACCCAACAGTGGTATTAGAGCCAATGGTTTGTCTTGGTGACCGGCTCATACGAGTATAATGATCCCTACACCGAAAGTCTTCCTAGCAAAGGGTATTCAGGTAAGCAAGTCCCGTTAAGATGAACGACAATTGGAAAGGGCTACTCGTGGTTGTGGTTGGTTTGGAATGCTTCCACTGGAAGTGAGTGTACCTTTGTTGAAGGAACTCACCCTTGAGGGGGAGATTGTTGGGAATCCAAGTGTGAGTCTAAGTACTACATTGGATAGAAATGAGAAAGTAAAGTAATATATAAAGATGAAAGACCCATTGATGGCAACCCCTTTAGGGACTTCCCATCCAAAGAAGTATCAACTTAAGATTAAGAAAGTGAAATTCAATAAACAAAAGGATCTTTTCTTTCTAAGTCTTAGAGTGTTCTCTTTAACTAAATTTCATTCACATTGTTTTGCAGGACATTAATAAGGTTGGAAAGTATGCTTATACATCCTAAAAAGCTTACCAAGCAAGGGAGCACAATAAAGACAAGTTAAGCCATGAAGCCCTTATCTTTGGAGCACGTTTTCAACCCTTTCCATGTGAAACATATTCAACCGTGCATATTTTTCATGTCGAGCACATTCCAGTCGTGGAGCATATTTACCACATGGAACACGCCAGCCGTAGCTTCTTTTCCAACATGTTCCACGTGCAAAATGTAGCTAGTTGACTACCGTCTCCTGCATACTTCTCTTTGCTTCAAGCACATTGTAAATATGCAGCTTCACTTGCACATTTCCAAGCTTCTCTTCATCTATGAAAGAGAGCTTGATTCATTGTAAAACTCAACTTGAATTGTATAAAGAAACGCTGCTGAATTGTCCAGCCAGTTCTTACTTTCAAATTCATTGACTTGTGCCTTCTTAGCACACTTATCCTCTAATTCCTTCCCCCTTGGAAGGCCGTCTGAGTTAGAGAACCTGCCTACACACTTCCAAAACCGCACCAGACAATTCATCGAACACCTTCAGTGCACCGTAACATCTCCAACCAATCTCCATTCCACTACCACTTTTGGTCCGATAAGCCACTCCATTCTTGAAGGTAGAGGTTGCTTCTATCACCCATTAACCCATTGCCTTAAGGTTTTGGGTAGAGAGTGGTGTCAATCCCTTATCTGGTTGGGCTCAGATCTCATTGATGTTTGTGTCTTCCCGGTGAACTCTCTCCTTGATAGACCCAACAAATACGTATGTGTTAATGTTTAGGGTTACCTATGCATTAATGTGATGATTATATGAGCAAGAAATTAATAGATTTTGTGAATATGAAGGAGCTGTTTGAAATCTCGAGACAAGAATTATCAATTTGGAGGACAAAAATGTTTTAAAAGCTTAAAAAGTGGCCACAAAATGGTCAGAAGGAAACTTTAATGGATAAATAAGAGACGTCAGAATTTCCCTTTTCAGACATCAAATTGCTTCATGAACACCTAAAAGATAATTTTTTTGCAGGTTGGCATGATTCAAGCAGTCATATAACGTCGAAAAGGTCAATATCCAACGATAATTGATGTCGAAATTCCTCGTTTCAAACATCAATTAGACATATGACGTATGAATGTGGGAATTTTGTGGTAGGTACAAACAAAGTCCCACATCAGATAAAACAAGAGATGGACATGAGTTTATATACACATAAGATACCTTCATTGGTAAGAGACCTTTTGGAGTGGTACCACCATGGTAAGGTGAAGCCTTGCAGGTGGCCGGTAGCAAATAGCCAGATGTATCATGAGAGGTAGAGAGAAAGAGATGCTTAATGTGTGACCATGGATGATGAAAGAGAGCAAAGAGAAGGATTGACCATGGTGTACTCGAGGATAAGAAAAGACTTCCGCTGTAGGAGAGGTGGAGAACCATAGTCCTTTGTTTGAGGAGAGGATTGTTAGGTACAAACAAAGTCCCACATTAGATAAAATAAGAGATGCACATGAGTTATATACACATAAGATACCTTCATTGGTAAGAGGCCTTTTGGAGTGGTATCAAAAGCAAATCCATGAGGGCTTAGCCCAAAGCGAACAATATCTTACAAGTATAGAGATCTATGTGTGTATGTTCAACCTCCCTACATTTTCGACGTCTAAATAGGAGAATTATTTAAAACAATGCCACAATTTATTTTTAACGTTGGCTTTTTCATATGTAGACGTTAAATGCTAGACGTGAAATGTCATTTTTCCACTAGTTCTAAGAAAACAATATTTTTTATGGTCTTTGCCTTTGGGGAGAAGGTCATCATTTAATCAATACCTTCAATTTAAGAAATTTCTTTGGTAACAAGTGTTGGATGAATCGGCAAGTGTACCGAATCGCACAAGTAATATAAAATGGTAAGACCAAGTATCGTATCCCAAAGGACACTCGGCACTAGACAGTCGTGTGATAACTCGATTAATTATGACTTAAAGAAAACGAGATCATTGGTTTCAAATGCAAAGACAAAAAATTAAATATGAATGCAGTTTTATCAATAGCAGAAGAGCACAGTGATAAACAAATGTTGTTTAATATGAGATGAATATGTTGTTGGGGTTAGATTTCACCAAGTTCCCTTTCATGTATGTAAGAATTCTTCTTTATGCATTAATGTTAATGTCACTCACTAAATCACTTAAACCCGATCCCTCGACGAAGAAGCCTGTCCTTAATCACCAGTTCATGCAATTCCTCCTAGCATTCCTAGTAATTAAATGTGAAGATCAAGACCTTTAAGACGACAAAGACTTATACCCTCATCCCTGAGCAATATTACTCTTGGGAGAATTCAATAAGAACCTGAATTGTAAGGAACCTCCCGGCACTCATGCAATTCATACATCACGCTACAAATGAGTTAAATAAAGCATGTAATAAGCACAGATGAATTACTCTAACAATTAATGAAAAAACATGTGTTATTAAGAATAAATTCAAATACATGAGAGTTCACAAGGTTACATCATTCCCCAACAACAAATAGAGTTTAGTTCACCATAGACATGATGAAACTAGATGAATAATGGAAAAAAAAGAGATAACAAAACCCTAAAAGTAGAGGATGGAAGCTCCCGCATCCAAATCCGCCTTTAGAGAGTGGAAGAGTGTGCTGTTGTGCTGCTCCAGCCAAAGATACAAAACATAGGACGCTTGGGTCCTTGAAATAGAGCGAAGACAGAACATAAACAAAGACTAGGCCCCTGTCGCTGGCGCTCAAGCACCCCACTTAGGGCGCTCGGGCGGTCAGCGGTGGTCTTCCACACTCCAGCCTCAGAGAGGACGCCCAAGCTTCGTGCTTCCGGTGCTCAAGCGCCCAAAAAAGGGCGCCCGGGCAGTGAGCGGTGGTCTTCAACGCTTAAGCCTTCCAGATGGCGCCCAAGCTTCGTGCCTCCGGTGCTCAAGGCCGTGAGCGACACTCTTCTAGGCTCAAGCCTCCAAAAAGGGCGCCTAAGCTTCGAGCATCCCTCCATTCTCGTGCTGTTCGAAGCCTTTCTAAGCTCCATCTCTTTAGCACTTTATCCCTGCTTTCCATATTTTCTTATTTTCAACGAAAATAAGGAGAATTAGTCATAAAACCATCAAATTCAACCTCAACTCTCTTATTCACACAACTTAACAGAAAAACATGATTCCAAGCAAGTTTCTAAGCAGCAAAGACTGCATTTCGTATCAAAATTACATCACAAATAACGGTATTTTCAACCGTTATCACAACCCCAAACTTAGAACTTTGCTTGTCCTCAAGCAAAATAGATTATAACTCAGCTTTTCAGAACAATCACTACAATGATTCAACATTTTTCAAAAACTTTTTCTTCCATAACAAGAGATCACTTTTATCAGCTCAACATACAGATGTCAGTCAAGATGAGCAGATGCCTTAATTCAATCAAAATCAATGTGATGCTCATATACTTTAACAGATGCTATCCTTAAGAATGATCAATCAACCAAGCAAAGATGCAATCAGAAATTCAAAGGACTACTCCTCACCAAAGAAAGTGTTTCACTTAAGCACTCAAAAGTATATCACTCAAGAACTCAAAAGTGTATCACTCAACTCACAAGTGTATAGTGAGGTGTTGGTGCCTTTTTCACTCTGCTATCACTCTGTCACAAAAAATTAACTTTGTCTTTCATTTATCCACAATCAAACATACTTACAAGCAAGTTGTCATCACAAGGGCTTTTCATGGCTTGTAACTTGGGTGGGCTAATAAGGAAATTTGTTTTTCTGGTCAACAAAATCCTTGAGTTAAGAGAGACATTTATGACATCATCATTCAAGCACAAACTCTCTTTCTTTTTCCCAGCTTTCCCTTGCATTGAGCTTCTCTTTTCTTTTCTTTTCATCCTTTTCTTTTTCTTTTGCTTTTCATGTATTCACTGCTTAGCTCAATGCTTTTTCTTTTCCTTTCTCAATCTTTTTAGCAACCGCAAACTTGAACCTTTATCAATACCTTACAAATGTTCTCAACTTAACTCAAGGTTGAGATTTTCACATAGGATTTTCAAAAATTACATAAGGCTCAAGGTTCAAAGGTTAGAGTAAATTGTTTTCTTTTCAGTGTAAAGAAATCATGTGAAAGTTAAGAAGAATAATGGATAACAAAAGATGGCCTTAATCATATGAAACCTGCAAGCAAGTAGTTCGATCACAGAAAATTTTGGCTAAACGATTCATGCTTCCAAAACAATAGCAATTATTCACAAAAAAAAAAAAAAAACTCTGAAGCCCAAATCTCACACAAGCAAACTCACAAGTCCCATAATTCAGAAAAACACCCTACTTAGTACCTCAATCAAGTTTTACCTCAAGCACTTGTTCCATACACTGTGAGCCATCACCTATATATCAGCACATCTTATATCATCTCAACATCAATCAGCACACTAGAGTATCCCAAAGCAATACTTATCACAAAACACAAAATAGTTGAACCAAAGCAATGTAGTTCATTCAAGCAAAGCACAATCAACAAAACAAATAATTAAAAAGAAAACAATAAAAACAGAAACAAAATAAAGTCTAACAATCCAAATAATAAACAGTAAAATAACAAAGATCCTGTTCTGAAACAAAAGTGGCATCCATTAGTAGATGCCAAGTACACTCATCACTCGTCATCAGAGTCCTCCTCCTCAGCCTCAACATCATCATCCTCATCCTTAGCATCCTCATCCATGGCTGAAGCTTCAGCTGCTTTAGCTCTACCACCCTCCTGTGCTAGGTCAGCGGGCCACGCCACATGGGCTACAAAAGTCATCTTGAGATATGATTTGTCTCTCAGGGAATGCGGACGTCAGTGTCCTTAGCAGCTCCTACTCGCCCCTATATAAGGCAGCAGTTCTAGAATCAAGCAAAGAATAGTACATGTCCCGCATCTAAAAAGGAGCGACATCATGAATTGGCTCCTAGGCAAGTGATGGTGCTCTCCTGCGTATCCTAGGCTGCTGTGGTGGTGGCACTGGGTGCCCTGGCTCATCCACGGCATAGTAGTGTGTAAAGTAAGTTGCATCCAACTCCTTTCTTGGACGCTCAAGTGGTGGCCTAAAAACATCAATACTAGCAGCTTCACAAAGATGAGTGATCAAGGAGGGATGTCCCAAGGGTGCCTTGTTGGTTGCACCACGGGCACAACTCTGGATCTCATCAGCTATAACCTGCCCAATATTAATGTTGAGGCCCCTGAGAACACAATAGAGGAAGATGGACCTCTGGACAGTGATGTCTGACACATGGGAGCATGACTGAATGTTGGCATGAGAAAATGCCATCCAATATATTGCTAGAGGCGTCAGATGGGATCTAATGATGTGAATGGGTGACCTAGACCTGTTCCTCTGAAAGTGCCCTCTAAGCACACATAAAGTCTGCTCCACGTCCTCATAGTCAATTCCTTCTAGCATGGACGTGGCAAACTGGCACTACGCTCCCTCCTAGTCTACACCAAGAAAAGTGTTAATGGTGTCAACATCAAAGGCAACCCTCTTACCCCTTATGTAGCTAAAGTAAGTCTCATCTTCTCCCCCCCTCCCCAATGCTTTTGCATTTGTGTAGAATTCTTTGACAATGTCTACATTGGCGGGAGAGGGGTAGGTTGCCCGGTGGCCCTAGTCTCTATTGTTCAGCTCCCTTTCAAATTGAGGAGCCAAAGAAGGTATGTTGGCCACCTTCCTTTCCATCAACAATCTCCTTCCCTCCACAGCTGGGAAGTATCTCTCATGAGCAGGAGTTCTGAACTTATTTGAATTGAACTGCTCCTTCTCCTTCCTCTTTGTTCCCTTGTCTTTGGTACCTAGGGTTTTGATCCTTTTTCCTGAAGATGAAGCCATTCCTTCACATAGAGATTCACAAAACAAACATAGATATCATCGAGCATTAGTCCCAAAAATCAACAAATTCTTCTCATTCAGAAAGAGGGCAAAACAGAGAGCCCTCAACATCACTTGCATAGAACCAAACAGCCAGAACATAACAAACCAGGAAAAACAGCCACTGTCGCTCACCGCTTGGGCGCCCCTCAGGGGCGTTTGAGCAGCACGCGGTGCAGCCAAGCATGTTCTTGCTGTATTTTTCAATTCCCAAATTAGTTTCAAATCAGTCCAAACCACAATTAGCACAATTTAATCGGTCCAAATAGTGGTAAATCATGCATAGACAGTGCCAAACATAAAAAAATCAAACTTTTTCATCTACATTCTTCAAAAATCAAACTTTTTAGAACTTAAAACACTAAATGGCATGACTTACTTGATTGAACACAAGGAATTCGTGGACAAAGCTCAAACAATTGGTAGAAATCTGCACTTCAAGCAGCCACACACACCAAAACCCCAAACATGAATGGTTAAATTGTGAAAAAATGGTGAGAAAGAGGGTTTTTGGTGGATGAGTGAGGGGAAAAGTGAGGAGAGGACTTAGGAGGAGTGTTTAGGGAGGCTATGTAACGTCCCGGCAACTCACAGGGACCATCGACTGCCCCCACAGATCACCACCAGGCTTTCTAGTGTGCTTTGTCCTCACTCGCACACTTTCCGGGAAAACTTCCCAAAAGGTCACCCATCCTAGAATTACTCCAGGCTATGCACGCTTAACCATGGAGTTCTTATGAGTCAGGCTACCGAAAATCAAATGCATTTGGTGATATGAGTAGCCAAATCAATCCCTTTAAGATATCCTTCAACCGTATAGTCCCATACCTACACAGTCTCCAGATCCCTCTCATTCCGGTGTATGTTCGATTCGTCCATGTACCCCTTCCACTCGAAGCTGCCAGGAGCCGCTCCTTGTCTGTGCCCCCTGCACCATGCCTCTTGCACCGGCGTCACTCTCCCAGTACGGTGTGGTTCGAGGACGAACCAAAGCGGAAGTTGGTGGGCATGTGACATCCGGGCTCTAACGAGGGCGGGGAGTGACGCCGGTGCAAGAGGCATGGTGCAGGGGGCACAGACAAGGAGCGGCTCCTGGCAGCTTCGGGTGGAAGGGGTATATGGACGAATCGAACATACACCGGAATGAGAGGGATTTGGAGACTGTATAGGTATGGGACTATACAGTTGAAGGATAGCTTAAAGGGATTGATTTGGCTACTCATATCACCAAAATGCATTTGCTTTTCGGTAGCCTGACCCATAAGAACTCCATGGTTAAGCGTGCTTAGCCTGGAGCAATTTAGGGATGGGTGACCTTCTGGGAAGTTTTCCTGGAAAGTGTGCGAGTGAGGACAAAGCACACTGGAAAGCCACGTGGTGATCTGTGGGGGGTCAACATTCCCTGTAGGCTGCCGGGGGGCGTTACAGGCTAGAGTGAAGGAAATATGAGAGAGGAGGCTTGGGCGAACCCTAGGGCGTAAAAAGAATGAAGTGCGCCGACATCCCGCTTGAGCCCCAAACATAAAACCCATTTTGTAGTCGCGCCGCCCGACCGCCCCTTAGGGGGGGCTCAAGCGGCGAGAGGCACTATTCACCCTTAGGTTTTTGGCTTGTTTTAGGTATTCCTGGCCTTGGGTTCTCATATTCAACATAGAATTTTCTAGTTTCTTTTCCCTAGCCCTCACAACACACTCAAATCAAACAATTACTCTCTCTTTACCCCTCAAACAATTAGTTATGACAGACTAAGCATACTGAAATCAAACAAACACAAAACAAACATAAATAAAATTCAAAAATCCAAACTAAAGAACAAAATAAAAGTTTGTAAAACATTGGGTTGCCTCCTAGTAAGCGCTTCTGTGGGGGGTCGACATTCCCTGTAGGCTGCCGGGGGGCGTTATAGGCTAGAGTGAAGGAAATATGAGAGAGGAGGCTTGGGCGAACCCTAGGGCGTAAAAAGAATGAAGTGCGCCGAAATCTCGCTTGAGCGCCAAACATAAAACCCATTCTGTAGTCGCGCCGCCCGGCCGCCCCTTAGGGGGGGCTCAAGCGGCGAGAGGCACTATTCACCCTTAGGTTTTTGGCTTGTTTTAGGTATTCCTGGCCTTGGGTTCTCATATTCAACTTAGAATTTTCCAGTTTCTTTTCCCTAGCCCTCACAACACACTCAAATCAAACAATTACTCTCTCTTTACCCCTCAAATTAGTTATGACAGACTAAGCATACTGAAATCAAACAAACACAAAACAAACATAAATAAAATTCAAAAATCCAAACTAAAGAACAAAATAAAAGTTTGTAAAACATTGGGTTGCCTCCTAGTAAGCGCTTCTTTAACGTCACTAGCTTGACTCAAATGGCTTACGTCACATCTTTGATCTTGGTGTTATCTTTTTCTTCTCTACACCAATAGTTTTTTAGTAACTTCCTGTTCACCTTTTTTATTCTCCTAGAAATTGGAGATTCAATCTCTATCAGTCTATCCATTCTGAGTTCTTTCACAACCCACAACTTTTTGTTGAATCTCACTGGAATGCCTGGTCTGAATTCTTCATGTTTCTCCAAGGAGTCTTGATGAACACTTTTTCCTTTGCTGTCTTTTTCTTTCTCCTTTACTTGTGTCAAAAAACACTTTTTACCTTTCTTGTCTAGCTTGGTGGCTTTAGTACTGATCTTTAGTGCATCTCCACATGCAGCTTTGAGACTAGTCTTCTTCACTTGGATTTGTTGCTCATTATTGAAGACATTGAAAATCACCTCATCTTCTCGATCTTTGAGTGTTATAGTTCTATCATCAACATTAATGATCACCTTGGCCGTTTTCATGAATAGCCTTCCATGAATAATATGGATTTCTAAATCTTTCTCCATCTCCATTACAACAAAGTCCACCAAGAATATGAGATTGTCAGTTTGTACCATCACATCCTCCACCACACCAGAGGGCTTTTCGGTGGATCCATTCGTCATAAACAGAGTCATCTTTGCAGGCTGGACTTCAAGACCACCAATCTTTTCAAGAACAGATAAGAGCATCAAATTGATACTGGATCCTAAATCAATTAGGGCTTTCTCTATTTTATGGCTCTTGATAGTGCAAGGAATGGTGAAACTTCCTGGGTCTTTAATCTTAGGAGGAGGCGCCTTCTGTAAGATTACATTGTACTTTCCTTGTACCTCAATTGTTTCGTCCTCTAGATATTTCTTTCTTTTGAGGAGTTTCTTCAAAAACTTTGCATATTCAAGAATTTGTTGCAATGCCTTAGTCATAGGAATTTTAATCCCCAATTTTCTAAAAATTTCTTCAAAATACCCTAATTGCATATCTTTTTCTTTTCTTGAACACTCTTTAGGGTATTGAAGATTTTTCTCAATTTTTTTTTTTGTTCACTCTCTTCTTCTTCTTTTCTTTTTTCTTTTTCAACTTTTTCTTTTTCTGTTCTCTCTTCTTTTTCTTTTCTCTCTTTTAACTCAACTTTTTCTTTTCTCTCTTTTTCTTTGTCTTTCTCCCTCTCATTTTCTATGCTCACAATAACCTTGCATTCTTCCTTGGGGTTAACTTCATCATTAGCCCCAAAACTGTTGATAGGTATCTCTTCCAACTTCTTGGCTATTTGACCAACCTGCATCTCTAGATTCCTTATAGCAGCTTCAGTGCTTTTCTGGGTGGAAAGAGTTGACCGCATGAACTGTTGGAGAGTCATCTCAAGCTTTGTAGTTCTGTCAGCTAGAGAGGGTTGTTGTTGCCACTGTTGTTGTTGCTGCTGTGGTGGTCTATTGAATTGTCCACCAATTTGCCCAAACTGACTTTTTCCCATGCTAGGATGAGATTTTCACTCTTGATTGTAATTGTTGGAACGAAACTGGTTGCCCATGTAATTAACTTCTTCATTGAGATTCTCAAGCACAACACATTGGCCATTAATATGATCACCACCACATAGTTTGCAAAGTTGTTGTTGAACATGTAAGACATTCTGGCACTCCTTTGGTGGCTAAGAAAGCTTCTTTGTCAAGACCTCTAGTTGTTGAGTTATAATCTTATTTTGAGCAAGCAAGGCATCATAAGACTGTAACTGTAGAACTCCCTTAGATTGTGATGGAGCTCCTCTTTCACTGTGCATCTCATTGTCATTGGTAGCCATGTTGTCAATCAATTCATAGGCTTCCTCTGGAGTCTTACATTTGATATTGCCTCTAGTTGAGACATCAAGCATCAATTTGGTTTGTGAACCAAGACCTCTAAGAAAAAAAATGACTACCGTTGCTTCATCAAAATCATGAGTAGGTGTCTTTCTCAGCAAGCTCTTGTATTTATCCCATGCTTGTCCCAAGGTTTCCTCCATGCCTTGCTTGAAAGAAGATATTGCCTGCTTCCCTTTGTTGATCTTTGACTGTGGGAAGTATTTATTTAAGAACTTTGCAACCACATCTTCCCACTCAGTCAAGCTATTTTCAGAAAAAAGTTCAACCATAGTTTAGCATTGCCTCCTAGTGAGAAAGGAAACAAGCTCAGTTTAATAGCATCATCAGGAACTCCATTCAGCTTCACAGTATTACAGATCTCATTAAAGGTTGTCAGATGCTCATATGGACTTTCATTTGACAATCCATTGAATTGGTTGCTCTTTACTAGATGGATCAACACAGGCTTTGTTAAACTGCCTTTTAGTTGCCTAAGGCAGAACAGATCTGGTCCCCACTAATGTAGCATAGGGCAACTAGAATATCAATCCTAGGACTCAACTAATTAAGATTAAAGTGTATGGTTAAGGTCTTGTAGTTATTTACTACTTAGTTACTTACTAACTACTAAACAGGTGGAGACATTTTAAATGAATGAAACTAAAATAAAAGAATTGAAACTAATCTAAACTAACATCTGTTTAAAAGAATAAAGAATTTGAAATGTAATGAAATAGAACAAAATAACAGTATCTAAACAGCAACAAAATCTACTTACTACAACTTCTTACAATCTAAACAGAACTAAAATGCTAAAATAAATAAGGAAAGAAAATCTTTGAAACAGAAATGCATAACAGAAGCAGAACCTAAATCTAAAAGAATGCATTAAGAATCAAGATATATTTCTAAACTAAGCATCAAATCTGAATTAGAATGTAAAACATAAAACCTAAATTGAATCATCAAATCCTACTCTAAACAAAAGTAACTAATAACAAAGATGTCAATATTATTCTCAAATAAAACTGAAATCAAATGAGCAAACACCTAAACTAATGAGTAGAAACAGATTGGTTGATTAGAACCATGAATCAGAATAAAAAAATGCCAAAGTTAGTGTAGTAAAGCAGTCATTTACCACTCAGGAAGACATCCTAGACAATCATACCCACTGTGTGGTATTTAAGTTCCAAATCAGAACCTAGATTGGGTAAATGTCCACTTACTATACCAAATCACAGCAAGTTCAAAACGAGGCACAAGAACATGAGAATTCGAATTCACTTTACTTAAAGCGCGATAGAACCCTATAACTAGTGTCCTCTCTATCTACTCCTAAGACTAAAATGTAAACTAGAAAACTTAGTGTCTCATCTCCGTGAAAGTGTATACATATTGTATTTACATGGAACAAAACCCCTTTATATAGGGTTGAAGAAGAAAAGAGAAAAGAAAGAGGGAAAAGAAACTTGCTTGGTGACGCTTTGAGCTTCCAAATCGGACGGTTCTCGTCACTTTGCATCCAGCTAGCCACTTGATCCTCTCCCACGTGGCAGCTCCAATCAACTCCAACGTTCCCGTCGGTCAGCTCCGGTCAAGTCTCTGGTCAGGACTTGCTCCAGCCTTTCTCGCTCTTTCTTTTCCTTCGCACAGGAGCCCTAGCTCATGTTACTGCCCAAATTAAAGTGCAATGCAAAGAATGTTTGGCTCAAATAAATTGCTTGAGCAAGGACCCCTAAAAAATACTGCAGCCAGGTCTCTCCAAAACTACACCGTTTCACTTAAATTTGATCCAGCTCATTCCAAGGCTTACAACAGCAGTGCACTTCTTCAAACAACATCACCCGCTCAATTTATAAGGGCTCATTCTGCAATATAGAAAAAATTGAATTAAGGCCCATCAACAATTAAAAAAAAATATTTTAGCAATTCAAAAATAAAGAAAAAGGTTTTTATTAAAAGATTTCCTAAAAATTAAATTCCTAATTATTTACAAATATAAAAAATACTACTAAAAATCTATTTTTAACTACAATTTTACAAATATAAAGATTTAACAGAAAAACCTAAAACTAATCTAATTCTAAACAATTAAAATGTAAAATACACTAACAAGGACTTCTAAGCACAGAAAATATTGCAAATTTGAGGAGTTATCAGGCTTCATCTCCATACTTGCAGCATTCACCCTCGGCCTTGCAATGCTGTTAAAATGGTGAGGGCCAACAACTGTTGCATAATCTGCCAAGGTACGTCTACCACCATTGTTGTCCATGGTTTCCTGATCAGATTGTAAGCCTATGAAATTCTCTCTAGAGAAGGTTCTCTAGATAATCTGCTTCTTCTCGGCCTTCTATTAGTCTCAAGTCCTTCAAGGAGACGTTCAGAACTTTTGTTGCTCCTAGTCCTGATTGTATCCTGCATAAACTAGACACAAAACCCTAGAAAACTTTGTTAGCAGAAAAACAAAAATAAACGACACTAGACACAAATTAAAAATTAGACAAACAATTAAAATTAAAATAAAAACAAAAACAAAGTCAAAGTAAATCAAGAATTACACAAATATAATAGTTTAAACCGTGAGTCCCTAGCAGCGGCACCAAAAACTTGTTGGATGAATCGGGAAGTGTACCGAATCGCGCAAGTATTATAAAATGGTAAGACCAAGTATCGTATCCCAAAGGACTCTCGGCACTAGACAATCGTGTGATAACTCGATTAATTAAGACTTAAAGAAAATGAGATCATTGATTAGAAATGCAAAGACAGAAAATTAAATATGAATGCAGTTTGATCAATAGCAGAAGAGCATAGTGATAAATGGATGTTGTTTAATATGAGATGAATATGTTGTTGGGGTTAGATTTCACCAAGTTCCCTCTCATGTATGTAAGAATTCTTCTTTATGCATTCATGTTAACGTCACTCACTAAATCACTTAAACTCGATCGCTCGGCGAATAAGCTTGTCCTTAATCACCAGTTCATGCAATTTCTAGCATTCCAAGTAATTAAATGTGAAGATAAAGAGCTCTAAGACGACCAAGACTCATTCCCTCATGCTTGAGCAATATTACTCTTGGGAGAATTCAACAAGAACCTGAATTGTAAGGAACCTCCTAGCACTCATGCAATTCATACATCACGCTACAAATGAGTTAAACAAAGCATGTAATAAGCGTAGAAGAGTGTCGCTCACCGCCTGCGCCCTTTTTGCGGCGCTTGAGCACCGGAGGCACGAAGCTTGGGCGTCATCTGGAAGGCTTAAGCGTGGAAGACCACCGCTCACTGCCCGGGTGCCCCTTTTTGGGCGCTTGAGCGCCGGAAGCACGAAGCTTGGGCGTCCTCTCTGAGGCTTGAGCGTGAAAGACCACCGCTCACCACCCGGACGACCTAAGTGGGGCGCTTGAGCGCCAGCGACACGGGCCTAGTCTTTGTTTATGTTTTGTCTTCGCTCTATTTAAAGGACCCAAGCGCCCTATGTTTTGTATCTCTGGCTGGAGCAGCACAACAGCACACTCTTCCACTCTCTGAAGGCGGATTTGGATGCGGGAGCTTCCATCCTCTACTTTTAGGGTTTTGTTATCTCATGTTTTTCCATTATTCATCTAGTTTCACCATGTCTATGGTGAACTAAACTCTATTTTGTTGTTGGGGGATGACGTAACCTTTTGAACTCTCATGTATTTGAATTGATTCTTAATACCATATGATTTTTCATTAATTGTTAGAGTAATTCATCTGTGATTATTGCATGCTTTGTTTAACTCATTCATAGCATGATGTATGAATTGCATGAGTGTTGGGAGGTTCCTTACAATTCAGGTTATTGTTGAATTCTCCCAAGAGTAATATTTCTCAAGGATGAGGGTGTGAGTCTTGGTCATCTTAAAGATCTTCATCTTCACATTTAATTGCTAAGAATGCTAAGAATTGCAGGAACTTGTGATTAAGGACAACTTATTTCGCCGAGGGATCGGGTTTAAGTGATTTAGTGAGTGACATTAACATTAATGCATAAAGAAGAATTCTTACATACATGAGAGGGAACTCGATGAAATCTAATCCCAACAACATACTCATCTCATATTAAACAACATTCGTTTATCACTATGCTATTATGCTATTGATCAAACTGCATTCATATTTAATTTTTTTGTCTTTGCATCTGAAACCAATGATCTCATTTTCTTTAAGTCTTAATTAATTGAGTTAGCACACGACTATTTAGTGCCGAGAGTCCTCTGGGATACGATACCTGGTCTTACCATTTTATATTACTTATGCGATTTGGTACACTTGTCAATCCATCAATAAGGTTTTGGCGCCATTGTCGGGGACTCACGGTTTAAACTATTTTATTTGTGTGATTCTTGATTAACTTTGACTTTATTTTTATTGTTTTTGTGCTAATAGTGTTTTCTAGGGTTTTGTGTCTAGTGCTTATAGGATGCAATTCGGACAAGGCAATTTCAACCCCTGGTAGAAACAAAGTCAATATGGACAAGCTATCGGACAACAACAATGGCAACAACAACCCTCTCTTTCAGAAAGAATGGCCAATATGGATGACACACTTCAACAGTTAGTGCAAATGTCTAATTCTCATCATAAAAGTAAACCCTAGAGAGGAGTACAAAGCTGTTGTTACCAGAAGTGGCAGAATTTTAGATGAGAGAAAAATAGAGAGAAAAGAAAAAGAAAGTTTGAGGGAAAAAGAAAAATAAGAGAGAGAGAGAGAGAGAGAGAGAGAAAAGAGAAAGAAAAATAGAGGGAAGAAAAGAAAAAAAGAGAGGAAGAGGATGAGAGAAAAAAGAAAGAATTGCATGAAAAACCCCTTCCTTACCCAAATAATTATTCTAGGAAGGAGAAAGAAAAATAGTTTGAGCATTTCATGGAGATTTTCAAGAAGTTGGATATTAACATACCTTTCTCCAAAGCCTTGCAACAAATGCCTTCATATGCTAAATTTCTTAAGGAGCTCCTGACCAAGAAAAGGAAGTACATTGAAGAGGAAACCATTGAAGTTCAAGGAAACTACAGTGCTATCATACAAAAGCTTCTACCTCCCAAGTTGAACGATCTAGGAAGCTTCATTATTCCTTGCACTATAGGGAATATCTCTGTTGGAAAACCTCTAATTGATTTGGGGGAGATGCTAGTTGACACTTGTGAAGAATTGAATGAGAAAGAAGAAGAATTGATTGATGTGTGCTTGGATGATTTAAAAGAAGTCCCCTTGCATCAGATGGAAGAAAGCACCCCAAAAGGAAAAGTCAATGAAAGCAAATTGGAGCTGAAGATGTTACCACCACACTTGAATTATGTGTTCTTAGAATAAGGGGTAATAAACAAGTTATCATAAGTAATTCTCTCTCTCCCAAAGAAGAAGAAAAGGTTGTTGAAATACTCAAAGCCAACATAGGAGCTATTGGATGGTCAATCTCATATCTCAAGGGCATAAATGTGACATATTGCATGCACAAAATTTTTATGGAGGATGATTACAAACCAGTTGCACAACCATAGAGAAGGTTAAATCCAGTTATGAAGGAGGAGGTAAGGAAAGAGGTGCTCAAGTTACTTGAGGCTAATATTATTTACCTTATTTCTGACAATGCATGGGTGAATCCAGTTTAGGTGGTACCAAAGAAATTGGGATGACAGTTATTTACAATGAAAAATATGAACTCATACCTACAAGGACTATTACTGGATGGAGGATGTGTATTGACTACAAAAGGTTGAATAATGCTACTAGGAAAGATCACTTTTCCCTTCCTTTCATGGATCAAATATTGGAGAGATTGGTAGGTCAAGCTTTCTATTGCTTTCTTGATCGATATTCTGGATATAATCAAATTGTGGTGGATCCAAAGGACCAAGAGAAGACGACTTTCACTTGCCCATTTGGAGTCTTTGCTTACAGAAAAATGTTGTTTGGGTTATGTAATGCTCCAGCTACTTTTTAGAGGTGTATGTAGGAAATCTTTGCAGACTTAATAGAAAAATGCATTGAAGTCTTTATGCATGATTTTTCAGTGTTTTGTAGTTCCTTTCATGAGTGTTTGTCTAACCTGGATGTTGTACTTAAAAGATGCACCCAATCCAATCTTGTTCTCAATTGGGAAAAATGTCACTTTATGGTAACATAAGGGATTGTTTTGGGTCCTAAAATTTCTTCCAGGGGAATTGAGGTTGATAAAGCCAAAGTGGAAGTCATTGAAAAACTCCCACCACCAACCAATGTGAAGGGAATCAACAGCTTTTTGGATCATACTGGTTTTTATAGAAGATTCATCAAAGACTTTTCAAAGATTGCCAAATGTTAACGGTTGAAAATATCGTTATTTGGGATGTAATTAATACTAAATACACCCTTTTACGCTTAGAAACTTGCTTGGACTCATGTTTTTTCATTAAGTTATGTGAATAAGAGAGTTGAGGTTGAATTTGATGATTTTATGACTAATTTCCCTTGTTTTGATAGGTAATGAGAGAATATGGAAAGCAGAGATGAAGTGCTAAGGAGTAGAGCTCAGAAAGGCCTGGAAAAACACCAAAAGGAGGAACTACACTAGCTTGGGCGCCCTATCTAGAGGCTTGAGCCTCAAAAAAACAAAGTCCACCGCCCGGGCACACTCTTAGGCCGCCTGAGCGGCGGACCCTGAAGCCTAGACGACCAATTGAAGGCTCAAGCCCTACATGAGAACCGTCCACCGCCTGGCCCTAAATGGGGTGCCCCAGCGTCGTGCGTCGCAGATCCAGCCCAGTTTTTGCTCTTTTTCGACTCTTTCAGACCGGGCCATGTTTTTACCCTTTTCTGACTTTATTTAAAGGACCCAGGCGCTCTAGGTTTTGTATCTCTGGCTGGAGCAACACAACAACACACTCTTATACTCTCTAAAGGCGAATCTGGAGGCGGGAGCTTCCTCTTCTACTTTTAGGGTTTCACTATCTGATACTTTTCCATTATTCATCTAGTTTTTCCATGTCTATGAGGAACTAAACTCTATTTGTTGTTGGGGAATGATGTAACCTTGTGAACTCTCATGTATTTGAATTGATTCTTAATTTATATGCTTTTTCATTAACTGTTAGGTAATTCATGTGTTTCAATGTTTGCTCTATTTAACTGATTTAGTAGCATGATTTATAAATTGCATGAGTGTCGGGAGGTTCATCACAATACAGGTTCTTGTTGAATTCTCCCAAGGGTAATATCTCTCAAGGATGAGGGTATGAGTACTTGGTCGTCTTAAGCTCTTGATCTGCAGACTTAATTTTCTAAGAACGCTAGGAATTGCACGAACTAGAAATTAAGGCAGGCTTATTGCACTGAGGGATCAGGTTCTAAGTAATTTAGTGAGTGACGTTAATATTAATGTAAAAATAAGAATTCTTATATACATGAGAGTAAACTTTGTGAAATCAAACCCTAACAACATATTCATCTCATTTTAAACAACATTCGTTCATCTTTGTGTTACTCTACTATTGATCAATTTGCATTCATATTTAATTTTCTGTCTTTGCATCTTAAACCAATGATCTCGTTTTATTTAAGTCTTAATTAATCAAGTTATCACACAATTGTTTAGTGCCGAGAGTCTTCAGGGATACGATACTTGTCTTACCATTTTATATTACTTGTGCGATTTGGTACACTTGCCAATCCATCAACAAGTTTTTGGCGCCGTTGGCGGGGATCAAAAGTATTTTAACACCAAACCACTAATTAGCCTCCTTATTAAGGACATACCATTTGTGATGGATGATGAGTGCCTTAAGGCGTTTGATGTTTTGAAGAAAAAATTGATTTTTGCTCTAGTAATTGTAGCTCCTGATTGGAATCAAGAATTTGAGCTGATGTGCGATGCCAGTAATTATGCCATAGGTGTTGTTCTTGGCCAGAGAAGAGAGAAGGTATTTCACACTATTTATTATGCAAGCAAGGTTTTGAATGAAGCTCAGTTGAATTATGCCACTACAGAGAAAGAATTTCTTGCTATTGTGTATGCCCTGGAGAAATTTAGACCTTATCTCATTGGGTCTAAAGTGATTATCTACACTGACCATGCAGCTATGAAGTACTTGCTAACCAAGCCGGATTCTAAGCCGCGATTGATCAGATGGGTACTTTTGTTACAAGAATTTGATGTGGAAATTCGTGACAAAAAGGGAAGCGAAAATGTAATTGCTTATCACTTATCTCAGTTGGTTAACAGTGAAGTTACAAGCAAGGAACCAGAAATCTGGGAATCCTTCTCTGATGAAACACTCATGTATATCCAACAAAGGTCGTGTTTTGCTGATATGACTAATTTCAAAGTTGCAGGAGTAATCCGTGAAGATCTCAATTGGCAACAAAGAAAAAAAAAATTTGCATGATGCCAAACAGTTTATTTGGGATGATCCATACTTGTTCAAAATTGGAGCAAATAACCTTTTGAGGCGTTGTGTGACTAAGGAAGAAGTGGAAGTAATTTTATGGCATTGTCACGACTCACCTTATGGGAGGCATTTTAGTGGAGAAAGAACATCTACAAAAATGCTTCAGTAAGGATTTTTTTGGCCTACTCTGTTTAAAGATGCTCATAACCATGCCAGGAACTGTGATAAGTGTCAAAGGACGGGTACCATCTCCAGACGTCATGAAATGCCACTGCAAGGCATATTAGAGGTTCAAGTTTTTTATTGCTGGGGCATAGATTTTGTTGGACCTTTTCCACCATCCTTTAATAATGAATACATACTAGTGGGAGTGGATTATGTGAGTAAATGGGTGGAAGCTCCGGCATGTCCCAAGAATGATTCTAGCACTATTATTAAATTTTTGAAAAGGAAAATTTTATCCCGGTTTCGAACGCCCAGAGTACTCATTAGTGATGGAGGATCTCATTTTTGCAATTTGCAACTAGTAAAAGGTACTCAAGTACTATGGGGTGAGACACAAGGTAGCTACACCTTATCACCCACAGACAAACGGGCAAGCTAAGGTGTCTAATAGGGAGATAAAGAGGATTCTAGAAAAGACAGTTGCTTCATCAAGAAAGGATTGGTCTCAGAAGTTAGAGGATGCTCTTTGGGCATATCGAACCGCAATGAAGACAACTATTGGATTATCTCATTTCCAAATGGTTTATGGAAAGGCATGTCACCTTCCCGTGGAGATGGAACATAGAGCGCTGTGGGTTTTAAAATTCTTGAATTTTGATCCTTGTGACACTACAGAAAAAAGAAGGCAAATTATTGAGCTTGAGAAGATGCGGCTGCATGCTTATGATTCTTCTAAAAATTACAAAGACAGAGTGAAATTTGCTCATGATAGGAAGCTGGTAAAAAGGGTCTTTAATCTAGGACAGCGAGTGTTGTTGTTCAATTCACGACTAAAACTTTTCCCTGGAAAGTTAAAGTCCAAATGGTCTAGTCCATTTATGATCAAGAATATCCTTCCACATGGAGCAGTTGAGTTGACAAATCCAACCTCTGAAGACCCACAAAGAAGTTGGATAGTCAATGGACAACGTCTCAAGCATTATTTGGGTGGTGATGTGGAACGCCTGTCCACAGTCATGGAGTTGGTTGATCCAGATTGATTTTATGGTGTCAAGCTAGTGACGTTAAAGAAGCGCTTATTGGGAGGCAACCCAGCTTTCTAAACCTTTCCTTTTAATCATTTGTTTTGTTATTATACTTTGCTTGAATGAACTACACTGCTTTGGTTCAACTGTGTTGTGTTTTGTGATAAGTATTGTTTTGTGATGCTCTAGTGTGCTGATTGATGTTGAGATGATGTATGATGTGCTAATATACAGGTGATGGCTCACAGTGTATGAAACAGGTGTTTGAGGTAAAACTTGATTGAGATACTGAGTAGGGTGTTTTTCTGAATTCTAGGACTTGAGAGTTTACCTGTGTGAGTTTTGGGCTTCAGAGTTGTTGTGAATAATTGCTATTACTTTGGAAACATCAATGATTTTGCTTAAATTTTCTGTGGTTGATACTTGCTTGCAGTTTTCATATAATCAAGGCCATCTTTTGTTATCCCTTATTCTTTTAGCCTTCACATGATTTTGTCCACTGAAAAGAAAATAATTTGTTTTACCCTTTGAACCTTGAGCCATATGCATGTTTTGAAAACCCTTTGTGAAAATATTTACCTTGAGCTAAGTTGAGAACATTTGTTAGGTATTGATAAAGGTTCAAGTTTGGGATTGCTGGAAAGATTGAGAAAGGAAAAGAAAAAGCATTGAGCTAAGCAGTGAATACATGAAAAGCAAAAGCAAAAGAAAAAGAAAGATGAAAAGAAAACCTCAATGCAAGGGAAAGATGGGAAAAAGAAAAGAGATTTGTGCTTGAATGATGAAATCATAAATGTTTCTCTTAACTCAAGGATTTTGCTAACCAGAAAAACCAATTTTCTTCTTAGCCCAGCCAAGTTACAAGTCATGAAAAGCCCTTGTGATGACAACTTGCTTGTGAGTATGTTTGATTGTGGTTAAATGAAAGGCAAAGTTAATTTGTGTGACATTGTGATAGCATAGTGAAAAAGATACCAACACCTCACTATACACCTGTGAGTTGAGTGATACACTTTTGAGTGCTTGAGTAATACACTTTTGAGTGCTTGAGTGAAACACCTTCCTTGGTGAGGAGTAGTTCTTTGAATTTCTGATTGCATCTTTGCTTGGTTGATTCATCATTCTTAAGGATAGCATCTGTTGAAGTATATGAGCATCACATTGATTTTGATTGAATTAAGGCATCTGTTCATCTTGATTGACATCTATATGTTGAGTTGATAAAAGTAATCTCTTGTCCTCGAAGAAAAAGTTTTTGAAAAATGTTGAGTCATTGTAGTGATTGTTCTGAAAAGTTGAGTTACAATCTGTTTTGCTTGAAGACAAGAAAAGTTCTAAATTTGGGGTTGTGATAATGGTTGAAAATACTGCTTAGAAACTTTCTTGGAATCATGTTTTTCTGTTAAGTTGTGTGAATAAGATAGTTGAGATTGAAATTGATGATTTTATGACTATATCCCCTTTTTTTGGTCGGAAATGAGATAATATGGAAAGCAGAGATGAAGTGCCAAGGAGATGGGGCTTAGAAAGGCTTGGAAAAGCACCAGAAGGGAGGAATGCTCGAGGCTTGGGCGGTATTTTTGGAGGCTCAAGCCCAGAAGAGTGTCGTGCACCGCCTGGGCCCCCCTTTTTGGGCACTTGAGTGCTAGAAGCATGAGGCTTGGGCTCCATCTCTAAGGCCTGAGCGTAGAAGAGTGTCGTTCACCGCCCAAGCGCCCCTTTTTGGGCGCTTGAGCGCCAGAGGCATGAAGCTTGGGCGTCATGTGGAAGACTTAAGCGTGGAAGACCACCGCTCACTGGCCGGGCGCCCTATGTGGGGCGCTTGAGCGCCAATGACACGAGCCTGAGCTTTTTTTTTTCTTTCTTCGCTCTATTTAAAGGACTCAGGCGTCCTAGGTTTTGTATCTCTGGCTGGAGCAGCGCAAAAGCACACTCTTCCACTCTCTAAAGGCGGATTTGGTTGCGGGAGCTTCTATCCTCTACTTTTAGGGTTTTGCTATCTCATGCTTTTCCATTTTTCATCTAGTTTCACCATGTCTATGGTGAACTAAACTCTATTTGTTGTTGGGTGATGATGTAACCTTGTGAACTCTCATGTATTTGAATTGATTCTCAATACCATATGCTTTTTCATTAATTGTTAGAGTAATTCATCTGTGATTATTACATGCTTTGTTTAACTCATTCATGGCACGATGTATGAATTGCATGAGTGTTTGGAGGTTCCTTACAATTCAGGTTCTTTTTGAATTCTCCCAAGAGTAATATTTCTTAGGGATGAGGGTATGAGTCTTGGTCGTCTTAAAGCTCTTGATCTTCACATTTAATTGCTAGGAATGCTAGGAATTGCATGAACTGGTGATTAAGGACAAACTTATTTCGCGAGGGATCGGGTTTAAGTGATTTAGTGAGTGACGTTAACATTAATGCATAAAGAAGAATTCTTACATACATGAGAGGGAACTTGGTGAAATCTGTTACCAATAAGGAGTATTGGTAAATCTTGAAGAAAATTGTTTTGATGATGCTGCAAGAAGTTTTAGTTGAAGAAGATATTAGAATTATTTAAAAGCAATTTGTAGAAATTAAATATAGTAGGAAAGTCTTGTAAACTTTGTAAAACTTGCATTTTTAACTGCAATAATCGATTATGGAATGGCAATAATCGATTATCACAAAGTCATCCAGGAATAATCGATTATCACCTCATATAATCGATTATCACATTTTTGAAAAACCTGTAACGGACTTGAATAATCGATTATCACTTATAATAATCGATTATTCGTGACAGTTGGGACTTAACCTTAGATATTCAGAACAGCTAGCTATATATTGGGTTTTTGTGAAGTTCAAAAAGATATAATTGTTGAACAGAAGCTCTTGCAGAATACTGTTTGTCAGAGGAAGTTCTCAGAAGCTATAGTTCAAGTTCCCTTGCTTGGTCTCGTGAACAGGAGAGGCTCGCATTTCGTGTGTCGATAGTCGGAGCAAGCTCTCTTCGAGTTAGCAAGGTGCTCTGCCTGGTCTCGTGAATAGGAGAAGCTCGCGTTTCGTTTGTCGATAGTCGGAGCGGTTCTCTTTGAGTTGGCAGAGTGTTCTTCTTCCGGTTCGTTCGTCGAAGGAAGGTTTATTTATCTATTTTATTCACTATTTGTTGTAATCTGTGAAACATCTTTTTAGTGGAACTGTTAATCACTTTTTATAGTGATTAACGACTGGACGTAGATTATGTTGAATCGAACCAGTATAAAAATTACTCGTGTAAGTTTCTATTCCCTACATTTTTCATCTTTTACGCATATCAACTGTTCGATTAATTTTCTGAAAGAAAATTGATTTTCTAAAAACAGACCAATTTATTTTAAAAAGGTGACCAAACACGCTTTCTGTTACTCTAGGCTTTATCCCGCTGCGTTACACTCTGTCTGGTACTAATCAACAATTGGTATTAGAGCATGCTTTGATAGTTTTTCAAAATTTGCGAAAATGGCTGGTCACAACCAACACCTTGTATATGCCGAGGGTGCTTCTATTAACAGACCACCACTTTTTACTGGTGATAACTATGCATTCTGGAAAGTCAGAATGGAAATTTTTATGGGGTCTATTGATAGAGGCATCTGGGAAGCTATACAAAATGGTCCTTATATTCCTAAAAACAGAGTTGAAGGTGTAGAAGTAGAAAAACGATTTTTTGAGTGGACTAATGAAGAAAATAGACGAGCCTAGTTTGATATTAAAGCTCGTAATATTATTTCATCTGCTGTTGTGTTTGATGAATTTTATAGAATTTTAGTGTGTAAGACAGCACAGGAAATGTGGGAAGTTCTTAGAGTCACACATGAAGGAACAGAGGACGTGAAACGTGCAAGGAAGAACACTCTCATTCAGGAGTATGAGATGTTCAGAATGCAACCTGGAGAAACAATTTCTGATGTCCAAAAGCGTTTCACTCACATAGTGAACCACTTATCAGGGTTGGGTAAGACTTTTGATACTGATGAATTGAATGTAAAAATTTTGAAATCATTGGATAGGTCGTGGCAACCAAAGGTGACTGTCATCTCTGAGTCTCAAAATCTCACTCAAATGTCGATGCCAATTTTGTTTGGGAAACTCCGTGAGCATGAGCTTGAGTTGAGAAGATTGACGGCTGAAGAAGATCAAGGCAAAAGAAAGACACTAGCCTTCAAGTCCGATATCTCCAAAGGAAAGAACTCTAAAAGGATTAAAGATGATGATTCTGATGATGAGGAGAACATGAGCCTCATGATAAAGAAATTTGCCAAGTTTATGAAGGCAAAAGGAAAGGACAAATTTCGTAAAGAAAGGAGAGAAAATCAAGAATCTCCTTTAAGTGTTAAATGTTATGGATGTGGAGAAAGAGGGCACATGAAAACTGAATGTCCAAAGAACAAGAAAAGTGAAGAAAAGAAAGAAAGGAAATTCCCAAAGAAGAAGAAAGCTTACATAGCTTGGGAAGACAATGCATCTAGCTCAACAAGCTCAAGTGATTAGATGAAGAAGCCAATATTTGTCTAATGGCTGACTTAGAAGATATTGGAAGCCAAGAATCTACTAAGTCAAAGAAGTCATTGTGGTATCTTGATAGTGGATGTTCAAGACACATGACCGGTGACAAGAAAAGATTCATCTCTTTTGAGAAGAAAAAGCAAGGATTTTTGACTTATGGGGATAACAACAAAGGTAGAATCATGGGTACCGAAGACATTAGAGGAGGAAATACATTGACTATAAGAGATGTGCTATATGTTGAAGGCCTCAAGCATAACCTCTTAAGCATAAGTCAATTATGCGACAAAGGTCTCAAGATAACTTTTGAAAGTGATAAATGCACTCTTCACTTTAAAGATTCTGCTGATATTGCTTTGCAAGGTGTTAGGCATAAGAATATTTATTTGATTGATATTGAAAGTGAATCTAATCACAGTATAACATGCTTAGTTGCTAAAGAAGAAAATCCTTGGCTATGGCATAAAAGAGCTGCACATATTCATATGCAACATTTGAATAAATTGATTTCAAAAATCTTGTGATTGGTTTGCCTAAACTGAAATTTGAGAAAGACAAATTATGCACTGCATGTCAAAAAGGTAAACAAACCAAATCTTCATTTTCATCCAAAAACATGATTTCAACATCAAAACATTTAGAACTTTTGCATATGGACTTATTTGGTCCATCTAGAATTAAAAGTTTTGGTGGAAATTACTATGCTCTTGTAATTGTTGATGATTACACAAGATTCACTTGGACCTTCTTTTTAAATTTGAAAAGTGAAGCTTTCAAAGCCTTTAAATCTTTTGCAAAACGTATTCAAAATGAAAAAGACTTGAAAATCAAAACATTGAGAAGTGATCATGGTGGAGAATTTGAAAATGAATCTTTTGAAAAATTTTGTGAAGAATATGGCATAGCACATAACTTTTCTGCACCTAGAACTCCCCAACAAAATGGTGTTGTTGAAAGGAAAAATAGATCATTAGAAGAATTAGCTAGAACCCTTATGAATGAATCTAATGTGCCAAAATCTTTTTGGGCTGATGCAGTTAGTACTGCTTGTTATGTGTTAAACAGGATGCTTATTAGGCCAATTCTGAAATTAACTCCATATGAATTGTTGAATGGTAGAAAACCAAATGTATCTCACTTGAAAATATTTGGGTACAAATGCTTTGTCTTGAATAATGGAAAAGATAATCTAGGTAAAATTGATGCAAAATCTAATGACGCAATTTTCCTAGGATATTCTTTGACCAGTAACACTACAAGAAAAATCACTATTACATACCGTCAAAATCCGTATATAACATCAAAAATCCGTATATAAAATGATTTTACATACGAATTATATACAGACAAAAATCCATATATAAAAAAGGCGTAGCTAAATTATATACGGAAAAATCCGTATATAAATTACATACGGATAAATCCATATGTAATTTACATACGAATATTACATACAGATAAATCCGTATGTAATTTACATACGGATATTATATACGGATAAATCCGTATGTAATTACAAATACATATGTATCTATTGTTTATAACATATTTAACATATTTAATTAGATTGGTTTTTTGTAATAGTTATATAATTAATATTAAAAATTTTACACATTAAAACATCTCATTAAATTTTAAATAATTACTACCAGATTATAAATGTTAAGAATTTATAATATATAATTGTGTTGAAAATCAAATAATTAAAACATTGAAAATTTTATTTGAATACTCTATGAAGAGAGTTCAAAGAAATAAATACAGAAATTACTACCACCACTTCTCTCTCCTACTCATGAACTCCATGTCTTGCCAAACAACATTCACATGTCTTTGTTTTTTGTGAAAAAAAGATAAAATTACTTTCAACTTTTTGCTTGGAGTTGGTTCTCCACTAACCACTGCTCCTCTTTATCCACACCCCTACTACCAGCAAAATGCTAATGCTCTGAAACAATTGTTTTCTTTTTGTCTTGAACTAAAAAAAAATAAATTATCCTAATTTTCTATTCCTTTTGCAGTCCTGAACCTCTTAGCATCCTTTGTCACCCTCTCAAATTCCTCTACCACTCACTTCATGTTAAACTCTTCCACTTTCTCTACCATCTTCACAGTGCTTCAATTGCAGCTATTACAAAAGAACATAAGAATTAGTTAAGACAACAACTTACAACATTAATAATAGCTATACAGATATATTAAAATCGTTTTATTGAAATAAAATTGCACAAATATATTAAGAATGATGTGATAGAAATCTAGAAAAATTAACTAAGATATTGTATAATAACTCTTGTAATGTAAGATTACATGTCATAAGAATAAAGAACAATTACTTTATAACATCAATAAAAATATCATTGAAATATGAAACTTAAACTTGTTTGACTTAACCTTTATATATTCAACCTTATTTTGTACTCTAAATTCACTTTTTGTTGCATACTATTTTCGTCAAAAAGTGAATTTTTCATTCTTCAGTTTTTTTCAGTTTTCGTCAAAATTTGCATATATTTTATTTAACTTACTATACTCACCTAGTAATCATTAATAAACTTACTATTATTCAAACTCCTTCCAAAACCACAAGTAACCAAACCATCCAGTCAGATAACGTGCAATCAACTTTAAAACTAAGATAGCATATTCTAACAAAATGAAAGTAACTCTCAGATATTTCTATAAATTTTTTCTTAAAAAATATAACCAAATTTCCCATCAATTTATTAACATTTATATTGCATACTTAACTTCATAGTTCTACATTACTCTGCAACCACAAAATGAAATTACATTTTCTCCCTCAGATGCAAATTTAAAGGGGAACAACCCTTGAATAAAAATCAAACAAATCCAGTTAAGATTATGATACAGCAGCATTCAATAATGATGTCTACAAAATTGTTATTAACTCAAACAAGTCTCAACAATAATATCACAATACTACCTTGCAACTAAAAATAAGCATATATGCCTCTATAAATGATCTATATTACATAAATTTTGGCCAAATTATATACCTTAGAAAAGAAGGAGCCATACAGCTTTGGGGCTCTGTACCATCTTGTAGCAACACAATCCTGCAATATAGACCAGAAGAAATAACGAGAAAACTCAATATTACTTTTGAATATAAAGAAAATTATATCAAAGTCTTAATCAATATTATAGTAATACAATACTTTTCCTTCAGATATAAATTTAATAACTCAAATCCCTGTTTTCTTCATTTTATTTGAAGGGCAACGATTGGTACAAAATATTGTGTGGTTCTGAGAGAGAAAACTTAATGAACAAAGAGTGAGGAGAAGCCCAATTTGTTGAGGACAATATGCCTTTGGCGTGAGGAAACAGAGAGCGCATTTTAATATGAAGAGTAATAAGTTATCAAGAATGAACAATCTCATATTAGCTCTCTTAGACATTTAAACAAACAGTTTATGAGCAAAATTAACATATAATACTCAGAATTAAGACAAAACAAGCCAATACAAATTCAACCTTACATGAATCAGAGAAAAACATCAAAACAGAGATGTGAAACAATGTCAACACAATAATGAATCAAATGAAAACACGACACAAAGGAGAGATACTTAGCTTTTGAATTCCGTGGAAGAATCAGATCTTTGAATACCACCTAATCAATTCAAAACGAGATTGAACGGTGGAAAAGAATTTTCAATTGGAGGAAAAGCTTTTAAACGTAGTAAAAGAGGATTTAATCGGTGAAACTTCAAGAAAATGGTGAAAGGATGACGAAACCCTAGAAGGAGATGAAGATAATCGGTGGAAGAGGAATTTTGTTGTTAAATAGGCTGAGGCAGGAAAGAAATATGAAATAAGATAATGAATGTTTGAAGAGAAAGAAAGCTTACCGTTGATGGTGAGCTCTCAAGAAGAAAATGAATGTGGCTGATGATGCGGTCTGAATGAAGACATGGCAAAGGAAGAACGCATGGCTACAAGGAGGGAAGGAAGAAGAAAGAAGTAAGGGTGTGAGATGGGGAAACAAAACCATCTGAGTGTTTCTTCTACTGAGAAAAAGAAAGAAGAAAGGATTTGTGGGTTTTTTTTTTATCTGAAATGAAGGAAGAAGGAAGGGTCAGTGAGTGAGTGAGGGACTCATTTTGGAGAGTTGTAGTTAGGTTTTTTTTTTCAAAGTTAGAATAAGATTGGGGCTTTTTCTAAAGTTTTTTTAATTATTAATTAATTAAAAATCCGTATATAATATATGTATGTAAAATATTTAATATATACAGATTAAAATCCGTATGTAATAATCTGTATATAAAACACAATTTTCTTGTAGTGTAAAGCATATAGAGTATTTAATAGAAGAACTTTGATAATTGAAGAATCAATGCATGTTGTCTTTGATGAGATTGTGGATCTTGAGGAAAACCCTCTTGAGTCAAAAAAACCTATTGCATGTGATGAGGATTATTTGAGGGAAGCTCTTGAGAGATGTATCTAAATGAGAACTATCCTCCAGAACTTCAAGAAACACCTCAAGCTGTTGATTCTAAAAGCTATCAACAACCAAGAGGACTCTCCTTAGACAACATCATTGGAGACATTTCAAAAGGAGTAACTACTAGACATAATCTTAATAATTTTTGTCTAACTGTAGCTTTTGTGTCTTAGATAGAACCCAAGAATATAAAGGAAGCTCTTCAAGATGATAAGTGGTCCATTGCTATGCAAGAAGAGCTAAACCAATTTGAAAGGAATGAAGTCTGGGAACTTATTCCAAAGCAAGATAATTATCATGTCATAGGAACCAAATGGGTATTCAGGAACAAGCTTGATGAGGATGGAAACATCACAAACAACAAAGCAAGGCTAGTTGCAAAGGGCTACTGTCAAGAGGAAGGTATAGACTATGATGAAACATATGCACCAGTGGCCAGGTTAGAAGCAATTAGATTGTTGCTTGCATATGCATCTTTGATGAAATTTAAATTGTATCAAATGGATGTGAAAAGTGCGTTTTTAAATGGTTTCATAAAAGAAGAGGTATATGTTAGTCAACCTCCTGGTTTTGAGGATTTCGAATTTCCTGATCATGTTTATAAGTTGAAAAAGGCCTTGTATGGTCTTAAACAGGCACCTTGGTCTTGGTATGAAAGACTTAGTACCTTCTTACTTGATAATGTTTTTTCTAGAGGTAAGGTTGATTCAACCTTATTTATAAAGAAAGTAGGAAAACACATCTTGATTGTACAAGTTTATGTAGATGATATTATCTTTGGGTCAACTGATGACTCCTTATGTGAAGAATTTGCAAAAATAATGCAAGGTGAGTTTGAGTTGTCTATGATGGGTGAGCTGAATTTCTTTTTAGGACTACAGATAAAACAGATGAATGGAGGTACTCTTATTTCCCAAACAAAATATTGTAGAGAAATTCTTAAGAAATTTGGTATGGATACGTGCAAAGAAGCTAGTACACCTATGGGTACTTCATGCTATTTAGATAACGATGAATCTGGAAAAGGAGTAAATGAAACTATGTTTAGAGGCATGATAGGATCTTTACTATACTTAACTGCTAGTAGACCAGATATTATGCAAAGTGTATGTGTGTGTGCTAGGTACCAAGCAAATCCTAAAGAATCTCATTTGACTACTGTCAAGAGAATCTTAAAATACCTTAAGGGAACCACTTCTTTTGGACTTTGGTATCCATCTGATGCTTCACTTAGTTTAATAGGTTATTCTGATGCAGACTATGGTGGTTGTAAAATTGATAGGAAAAGTACTAGTGGTACTTGTGATTTTCTAGGATGTTCTTTGGTATCCTGTAATTCAAAGAAACAAGCGTGTGTAGCCTTGTCTACCACTGAAGCTGAATATATTGCTGCTGGAAATTGTTGTGCCCAAATTTTGTGGATGAAACAACAACTGGAAGACTTTGATATCATCCTTGATAATATTCCTTTAAAATGTGATAATACTAGTGCTATAAATTTAACTAAGAATCCCATAATGCACTCAAGGACTAAGCACATTGAGATTAGACATCATTTCTTGAGAGACCATATTCAAAAGGAGGATTGTCAAATTGAATATGTTGATACCTTACATCAATTAGCTGATATTTTCACCAAGGCGCTACCTAAGGATATATTTTTTGAGCTTAGAAGAGAGTTAGGAGTATTAGACATGTCTTAGGATCAACGCTTATGAAAATTTCCACATTTTCGTAAAATTAACGCTTTATAATCGATTATCACAAGGCAATAATCGATTATTCAAACTTAAAACTCAAATCTGGGAAATTTTGAACGAATAATCGATTATCATCAGGCATAATCGATTATAATGCAATTTCTGGGCAGTGATTCTTGAGCCATAATCGATTATCACGCTGACAGTTTCAAAAATAAAGTTGTTGGAGCATCCCATAACGGCTATAAACGGCCATAAACGGCTAGTTTTTCCATTCTTCTTATAAATAGCCTCCTATGATCGATTATTAGACACTTCTCTGCACCCAAAAATTGCTGAAATCAAATCTTGAGCTCAAAACCTCTCAATTTTTATTCACTTTCTCAAAATCTCACTACCTCAAACTTTCTCCATGGCGGATTCAAGAAGACATCGCCGTAGAGCTGCTAGAGCATCCTCTTCCTCTCAACCACGTCCTGCAACAATTGATGGGTGGATTTCAGATCAAGGAAAACATGCGGACTATGTTAATTCTTGGCAAGAAAGAAGAGTCATGGCGGTAAAGTATATTCGCCTTGATTTTTTCCGTTTCTATGGATTTCAATTTTCAGATCTTTTTGTTGTTCAAGGACTCACGAATCTGGTGGAGCAAAAAGGTTGCATTTATCCTGATCTCATAAGAGTTTTCTACTTCAACTTGAGATATCGAGATGGGATTATATCCACTAAAGTAAAGGGTGTCCGCATAATTTTAGATGATGATGTGTGGACCAACGTTGCCCAACTTACCATCTGGGATGATGCTGTAAAAGTTCATCTAGGACTTCAAGATTTCAATAGGTTGATGACTTTCCAATCCTTCTTGCGCAACCCTGAACAGCAGACTAATCGAAGGCAATTGCTTGTTGGAGGTTTCAAGGTAGAAGAAAGGATGATTCACTACTTGATTGTCTGGATACTATGTCCTAGAGCAACCAATCATGCTCAATGCTCTGAGCAGGATCTACTTCTTCTGTATGGGATCCTAAATCACATACACATCGATTGTCTTGCTCTCATTGCTGACACAATGGTAAAAGCTAGAAATCCCATTCTTATCAATTTCCCTATGCTCTTCTTGTTTCTAGGATTTTGGAGTACAAAGGTGTAAATGTTGAAGGAGAACTTGTCCAAGCCATTCAAGCTGTTGGCTCGGAAATTGGAGATACTACCTTTCGTCAGATGGGATTCATTACTAGAGGAAGAGTTCTCATTCACAAAGATGATGACCATCCTGATGAAGATGAAGATGATGACATCGATACTCATATGGCAGAACCAGTTAGTGCTACTGCTCCTTCTGATGCTAGTCCATCTACCATGCCCTCATCCTCCTCACTCTCCATGGAAGAACATTTTGCTAGATTATCTAAGCAATTAGAGGATATGAGTCTAGCACAAAGAACTCACTTTAAGGAGATTTATGAGTGGCAAAAATCTATTGATGAGTACATGGTTGATCAATTTCTTCATCTTGATGTTCGCCTATCTAACATCGAGAATCATCTCAACCTTCAACCTCCAAAAAGATCTCCTAGTCTTGAGTTTTAGATATAGGTTCTATGTTAGCATGTTTTGTTGTTTTCTAGCTATTTCATCTATGTTATAATTTTGTCTTTTATGTTTCGTCTTATAATGTAATCCTTCTTTTCATAAATAAAATGATCTCTTGATTATATGCATACTTTGTTTAATTGAGGGGAGATCATATTTAGGGGGAGCTTTTTACATCAAATCTTTTTGCTTATTATCAAAAAGGGGGAGAAGAATAATATAAGGGAGAAGTATAAATTAATACAGGTATTGCTAACTCTGTTGTTGTCTGTTAGCTTGTATGTTTTGCAGGTAAGCCAAAATTGCTTTTAAAATTGAATTTTTTTTATCATCATCAAAAAGGGGGAGATTATTACCAATAAGGAGTATTGGTAAATCTTGAAGAAAATTGTTTTGATGATGCTGCAAGAAGCTTTAGTTGAAGAAGATATTAGAATTATTTAAAAGAAATTTGTAGAAATTAAATATAGTAGGAAAGTCTTGTAAACTTTGTAAAACTTGCATTTTTAACTGCAATAATCGATTATGGAATGGCAATAATCGATTATCACAAAGTCATCCAGGAATAATCGATTATCACCTCATATAATCGATTATCACATTTTTTAAAAACCTGTAACGGACTTGAATAATCGATTATCACTTACAATAATCGATTACTCGTGGCAGTTGGGACTTAACCTTAGATATTCAGAACAGCTGGCTATATATTGGGTTTCTGTGAAGTTCAAAAAGATATAGTTGTTGAACAAAAGCTCTTGCAGAATACTGTTTGTCAGAGGAAGTTCTCAGAAGCTATAGTTCAAGTTCCCTTGCTTGGTCTCGTGAACAGGAGAGGCTCGCGTTTCGTGTGTCGATAGTCGGAGCAAGCTCTCTTCGAGTTAGCAAGGTGCTCTGCCTGGTCTCGTGAATAGGAGAAGCTCGCGTTTCGTTTGTCGATAGTCGGAGCGGTTCTCTTCGAGTTTGTAGAGTGTTCTTCTTCCGGTTCCTTCGTCGAAGGAAGGTTTATTTATCTGTTTTATTCACTATTTGTTGTAATCTGTGAAACATCTTTTTAGTGGAACTGTTAATCACTTTTTATAGTGATTAACGACTGGACGTAAATTATGTTGAATCGAACCAATATAAAAATTACTCGTGTGATTTTCTATTCCCTACATTTTTTATCTTTTACGCATATCAACTGTTCGATTAATTTTCTGAAAGAAAATTGATTTTCTAAAAACAGACCAATTTAGTTTAAAAAGGTGACCGAACATGCTTTCTGCTACTCTAGGCTTTATTCCGCTGCGTTACACTCTGTCTGGTACCAATCAACAAAATCTAACCTCAACAACATACTCATCTCATATTAAACAACATCCATTTATCATTGTGCTATTCTGCTATTGATCAAACTGCATTTATATTTAATTTTCTATCTTTGCATCTGAAACCAATGATCTCATTTTCTTTAAGTCTTAACTAATCGAGTTATCACACGACTGTTTAGTGTCGAGAGTCCTCTGGGATACGATACTTGGTGTTACCATTTTCTATTACTTGTGCGATTTGGTACACTTGTCAATCCATCAACAGGCACGTGGATGACCTAATAAGCACAACATAGCAATAACAATAAGGATTGTGCGGATGTATTGTGATTGATAAATCACTAATACACGTCAAATGTCTTTGGTTCATATAACTTGATATAGCAACTACACTGTGTGTTAAGTTTTTCGATCTAAGATTGGTTGATATAATTTGTTATACCAGTTCTGATGCATTATATATTATACGAGACCCGTGATTTTCTTCTTTCGTTTCGTTTATGTATCTGATATTTCTTTGCAATATGTGGGGGCAATGTTGTAATAATCATTACATTGCAAAAAAAAAATATGCTTATGTGACTGCAACAAAGTATAAAAACTACATAAATGTTTTCCCCTTTTTATGCAATAAGAAAATTGTTACAACCCATTTTTTTAAACCTTGCACATCTTGTCTCACAAAAAACCATGGCGGTGGTTTTAAACGTTGGACTTTTCTCCCCTACAAGTCAAGAGATATTATTTTTTTCACTCATTTATACCCCTCATACACCTATAAATAGGTGCTTTCACCTCTAAAAAGACAAGACACGTATCTCTTTTTCACTCTCACTTATTCTTTTCTTTTTCTCTTTATCTTCGATTTTGAGTTTGTATATACTCTTTAAAATAGTTTTTCTTGTTAGTTTAGAATTACGCAATATAAAGATATATAAATCGTTAAAGATAGTGATCATTCATGCGTAAGGAAATCTATTGAAATTATGTTCTTATCATATTCTCCAACTTAGATTATTTACTTGAAGATTTGTTCCTCTTTCACTTTTACTGTTCAAATATTTATACGAAGGTTAACGTTTGTGTTCATAAATTAGTGAACGCGACTCAAAGAAGATTTTATTTGGTGGAATTCTTTTATTAATTTCAATTATATGACTTTTTTTTATTTACCCGCTTTTTGATTACTTAGCTTTTCTTTACATTAATCTTGGTCTATTTCCTTCATGTTTGAATTCTTTTCTTTTAACTATTTTTTATATGCTGTGTAGAATATAGCTTAAAAAAAGAGAGACAATAGAAAAAGTAATAGACAGAGATAAAGTGTTTAATAGATAAAATAATCCAAACTTGTTTTGGCCTCATTTATAAATTTTAATTAAGCTGATGAAGTTTTCGAATGTGAAAGATATGGATTTGTCAATTGAAAATGTCTCAATGATATTCTAATAGACGGTTGTAGTTGAAAGTATGTTGAAGAAAAACATGTAGTGACAAGTTGTTGAAATTATTGTTCCAAGAGATCAAGAAATGAAGTACTCAAACGATTCTTCTGAAGAAATTAGTAGTAATACTCAAAGGTGGTTCAATCAACCAATTAGCAGGGGAAAGCACTTGAAGATATTTTAGACAAGAAGTTGAAGACAATTGTCATTTGAAAAGTAAATTAAAACAAAACAAAAACATCATAGACATGGATTATTTGATAATTGTTATTTACATATTAAAATCTTGTAATTTCATCAATAGTTAGGGAATTTATAATAAGTGATCAATTTTACTTTTGTTAGAAACATTTGGCAAATTCTTGTACACCACAACTTCTCAAACCAAAATGACTAGTGAGGATAAAATATATCTTCTCACACATTCCATAATGCAAATTTACTTTTCGTGAATTATTCTTTTTCTCTATCGTCTCTTATTTCTTTTTTAAAATCCACTTTATGATCTTAATCTCCAAAGTCTACTTTGTCAGTTCTTAATCCTTTCTTATTATTGAAACTTTTCCTTTTCATCTTAACCATAAAAGCTCTTATTTTCTCTTCTTAAACGATTCTTTAACTTATTCATTTGTTGAAAATTTAAATATAAATATAAGACTCACATATGATAAAAATAAAAATATATTATAAGAAAAGGATTCATAAATTTATTATCTTATAAGATTTTAAATATGAGATAATATAATTTTTTTACATGAGTTTAGTTCATGTTATTGTTATATTTTCTCTGATGAATCTTCTTACTAAACTCATCATCACTCCTTTAAGATAACAAGAGATACCAACCATGTATGTGGTAGTATAAGTTACTTATAACTTAAAACAGATAGAACAGATAGAACAGATAGAACAGATAAAAAGATGATTCAAACACCCCTCACATAGAACAGATAGAACCAATCGAAAATCAAAACATTAAAAAATTAAAAGTGTTTGACCAGTCCTGAAGAAACAATAAGTAACATAACATTTTTAACTTAATATTAATTATGTTTAATTCGTTTCAACATATTATATCTAAATCGATATAAATCTAGGAATGAATGTATGTAATAATTATGGGAATATGTCTAAGTTATAATTGATATTCTAAAATAAACAAACAAATGCCACTCATATTACTATTTCTTATTATGATTAATTATATGAAAACATTTTTTTACTGTATCTAATTACACGTATACACTGAAATAAACAATCTTGTTTGTTGTTACTATGCTTGGCAGAGTGTTACATAAAATATTTGTGTTAACAAATATGTACATTCCTGTTTTCTAACACATTTGTCAAGTTTTATTTATAGAACTATTATAGTAGTTAATATTTATTTGAAAATAAACTAACCGCATACTAATTTTATTCCAATTGATATTCTCGTAGAACATATTTCTTTTGTTTTTTTTTTTTATGATCTTTATGTAATTGTTCCTCTCGAAATGTGTCATAACAATGTCTACTAGAATACTTCATGAAACCATTTTTTGTGTGCGGTTCGAATCCATTTTGTTATCAAGATAATTCACTCCATTTAACATCTTGAACAAAAAGTCTTTTCTTGAATCATAAATCCTGAAATGACCCGTTTTGATTTTTATATTGAATAATCTTTTCCTTTACAAATTTTTTCTTTTTCGATCAATTTTCTTGCCCCAATAATATGATATTGAAATATGTCTTTAAATTAACATGAGATATTTTGTTAGAATGAATGTAATGATAACAAAAACATACAAAAGATAAAAGAAACTATCGTAATTGTTATCATATTGTAAATTCTCTCTTTGGGATACGTTATTCATAATTTGTTATCAACTTGGTATTGTAAATTCAGCTTAACACTTATGAACCACCGTTGTGACCTTAACGTTAAAACGATTATCAATCCCCCAACCCTCTCTTATCAAAAGAAAAGGTTCAAGTTGGCTTTCTCTATCAATTTCATGCACTAAAATTTGAAAATGAAAGAGAGGGGCAAAGGGGTAATTAAATAGGTTCCTTTGTCTTTGTTCCATAAACAAAAGAGAGGTTCACGAGACAACGTACTACAAACTCGTAGTTTCACATGAAATGAAATGCAACAACCCCATTTTGGTCAATTGAACTCGACCAACTTGTCCCCTATTTTAATACGTCCCCCACATGAACTTCATTTGAACCTTTCATCTTTTCAAAACCCAACCCTACCACCATTTCAAGATTCAACCTTCAAGCTCCTACAACTATATATATATATATATATATATATATATATATATATATATATATATATATATATATATATAATCTACATAACCTTACAAAAAAAACCAAACCACCCCTCCGACCTCACTCATTACTTTTCTTTCTCGTAGAAAAATTAAGAGGAAGAAAAACCCTAAATCCTTTCAAAAATCAATTAACCTCTATCTCCTTCTGTTTCAGAGACTAGTCTTAATTTTCGCATCCAAAAGAACTTCTATTTCAGGTATTAATCTTACACTTTGAATGGAATGATATTTCTGATTCAGAGATTAGTCATTAACCTTAATCTTAGAGATACTTATAATCAAGAGATTAGTCATTACTTCTAGCTTATAAACAATATAATTATCTTCAACCTCGTCTTTATAATGCCACCGAACCCACCCATGTCTTCTCTTCTCCTCCACCTGATCAACCACAACGACTCCACCGCCGCCGTCGCAGACTGTCATGACACCCTACTCGTCAAGCCCTTTGGAGCGGTACCCGATACCGTGGCGCGTTACCACACTCACGCGGTGGCGGAAAACCAGTGCTTCTCGGCGGTGGTGCAGGAGATCGCCGCCTCCGTGGCCACCGTGTGGTCCGTCGTGCGGCGCTTCGACAACCCACAGGCCTACAAGCACTTCGTGAAGAGCTGCCACGTCATCGGAGGCGACGGCGACGTCGGGACACTCCGGGAAGTCCACGTCATCTCCGGCCTTCCGGCAGCGCGGAGCACCGAGCGCCTCGAGATTCTAGACGATGAGCGCCACGTCATCAGTTTCAGCGTTGTCGGCGGGGACCACCGCCTCTCCAACTACCGCTCCGTCACCACCCTCCATCCCGCCGCTGCCGGTTCCGGGACGGTGGTTGTGGAGTCCTTCGTGGTGGACGTGCCACCCGGGAACACGCCCGAAGACACGCGCGTGTTCGTCGACACAATCGTAAGGTGCAACCTTCAGTCACTTGCGCAAACCTCGGAGAACTTAACGCCACAGAACAACAACATCAATGACAACACCAACAATTACAAGTTCAGTTCCTAAATTTTTCCTATTTTTTTTTTCTTTTACTATTTATGATTTATAGTGTCATTTTCTATATATAAATATATGGTGATTTGTAATGAAGTGTTGTATGTGTATATTGTGATTATTATTATTATTATAGATTGTTGGTTGTATTAGCTACTCTCCAATTTTGTTGTTTCTTAATAATTTCCTCTGAAAAATAGGACATGGGGTTTTTCTAATGCTGGTACTAGATTCCATTATATTATATACTATGTTCATAAAATAAAGAGAAATTCTGAAAGCACTCTCTTGATACTCTTGTTTTTTTTTTCTTTTCTTGGTACATGAAATTATTGATGGCATCTACACTATTATCTTTTCCAATTCTCTATATTGAATCTCTTCTAGCATAGTGTTTATAATCATTTTCACAAAACAAAAAATAAACCTAGCTTGATTACTTGTGGAGATTAAAATCCATAACAAAGTATTATCTTGTTAATGTAGACCAAAAAAAATATCACCATTAGAAACCCTTTTGCCGATTGCGATTTTCCAAAAAGAAATACCAATGTGTTGAATAAATTGATTTTTAAGATGTTCTGTAATTTATAGGTGCCTGTATGAATCACGAGATACTAACTGGTGATTGAATTAAAACAAAAAGAAAGTTAATGTGGGTGGTAATCCTACTAGGACATCCTCCTTTTATTAATGAAACTAGTGGAGATGGTGAAGATACGAAAACCATTGCACTAATTAATGTTTGATAAATTAATTGATGTTAATTGCGAATTGAATCATCTATGCAAAATCATATTAAATAAACAAAGTAGTGCTTATATATGTCATGATTTACAAGTTTCAACATTAAACAATTTTAAATTGAGGTTTTTTTTTTAATTCACATCCATCACTAATAAGATAAGTTTATAGTAAATATAAATAAATATAAATCTCATTTTATAACTTAATTTTATAAAATTGATTAAACTTAAATTTTACTTTTTAAAATTATATAAAAATTATCCAAAATTTATTTTATTGAGATTTATTATTTATTAAATCTAACATATTATCATATATCGATTTACTTATAAATATTTAATCTCATTCTTAATATCCATATATCTCTATCTCCACGTAAAACTAGAGGTCCAGAGTTAAAAACATTTGTTATTTTCTTTCTCTTGATTAATATGATCCATTAATTTGAATAAGTACACTTATTTCTAACGTGTAGTTTTCGTCATTAGAAATTGTCTTTAGTATGTAACAATTAATGCAGGAAAATTAGCTAGGACTTTGAATACTTACCAAATCAGGTCAGAAGTACAGTGTTATCTTATCATGTACTGAAATAAATATAATGGTATTTTATTTTTTAGTTAGCCTGAAGTTATATATATGATAAAGTAAGAAAATAGAGACAACCTAATAGCAAAAGAAAAAAGTTAATGCAATAGCATATTGAAGAGTATATACTGTATCTGCCAACCTGTCCTTAGTTGTAAGATAAACTAGTAATCAATATGTTCATGATGTGTATATATACACAACAAAATACGAATCTAGGTTTTCTCTTGGTTTTTTTATTACATTTCTATTAACGTTTTTTAAATTCAATGGTGTTAATATATTAAAAAAATTAAGATATTTTAAAATATTAAAAAAAATATATCAAAATATTTTAAACAAAATATTAAAAAGATAACACTAAAAATGAATGAAAGAATTTAAATTTCAAAAAATAAAAGAAAAATCATTAAAAAAATGAAGCAAGTTGAAGTGTGAATGAGGAATATAAACGTCGTCGGTTTGTGCAAGTTGATGAGCAAGTGGGAGAAAAGAAACAGAAGGGAAAGATGTAGGAAAGAGAGAAGAGAGGATTGATTGATGAGTCCGCGTGCATTACCGCCCTTTTGGTTTCTCCACTTTTCGTGTAAACATTCAATATATTTTTAAGTTCGACTTTTTTATTATTTTATTTCTTGAAATTCATCTCGGTGTCATAGTTTGGTCAACCTACGATTTTGCACCCTTTACAAATATAATACCACATTTTATTAATTATCTAAGTTTCTAATATCAAGTCTGTTTCGGTAAGGATTTGTGACATCGAGACACTAATTTTTAACTGGTGCGTTCCGTTTGTCTGTTTCCCGTTTGTACCGATCGGTCACCTTCAATATTGGTCGTTCGGTCATCCTCTTTGTAAAAGAGGGGAGGTACCTGCAAAAGGCACTCCGACGCTCAAGTTAGGAGCGGTTTTATGAACTGTTCATGACAGTTAAATATTGAAGTAAATAGAGCGTATTGTAGTATCAGTTGAATCCGTCTTTACCTCAAACCTAAACCTTTATTTATAGAGTTTAAAGGAATCTGACACATTAATTTACCTCTTAATGGTCATTAATGCAAACCTTAATTGTTTAATGACAGTCGTTATAACCTTCATTGTACGTTACATCTGCTTAATAATTGTCGGAACCGAACGACTGAGCAACTGATCGAGACCGAACGAATGAAAAGCTGGCCTAGACCGAGCGGATGAGAAGCTGGCCAAGACCGAACGGATGAGAAGCTGGCCTAGACCGAGCGGATGAGAAGCTGGCCAAGACCAAACGGATGAGAAGCTGGCCAAGACCGAACGGATGAGAAGCTGGCCGAGATCGAACGGATGAGAAGCTGGCCGAGACCGAACGGTAGAGGCCGAACAGTAGCCTGCGAGCCCATAGTGAGAGCGAACGGTAGAGGCCGAACGGTAGCCTGCGAGCCCATAGTAACATAAGCCCCCCAAGTCTGAGTTAATCGTTCGACTTTAGCAGAACGATTAACTATAGGACTTATGAGTTTAGGGGAGGTTGTTCTCGTTGTATTAAGGAGTTTGCTCTTTGTGCTTCAAGTTGTTATATCATGTTCGTGTCGAACAGTTTCATGGATTGAATTCGGCCGCACGCTCGACAGTCCTTGTTACCAGAACTTCCTGATTGATGAGAGTGAAAACCGTTCGGTTGAGAGGAATTTACCGCTCGATCTTTGTGTGCAACTTTGACGAGAGGGATTTACCTCTCGGTTGTGATTTGCAGTATCCTGTTACCTCTTCACCGAGTGGGATTAACCGCTCGGTTTTCAAATCGTTATATAGGATTTTACCTCTTGGCCGAGCGGTATTTACTGTTCGGTCTTCAAATCTTTACAGAGGAATTTACCTCTTCGCCGAGCAGGGTTTTTCGTTCGGTCTTCAAATCTTTAGAGGAATTTACCTCTTCGCCGAGCGGGATTTACCGTTCGGTCTTCAAATCTTTATAGAGGAATTTACCTCCTCGCCGAGCGGGATTTACCGTTCGGTCTTCAAATCTTTATAGAGGAATTTACCTCTTCACCGAGCGGGATTTACCGTTCGGTCTTCAAATCTTTATAGAGGAATTTACCTCTTCACCGAGCGGGATTTACCGTTCGGTCTTCAAATCTTTATAGAGGAATTTACCTCTTCACCGAGCGGGACTTACCGTTCGGTCTTCAAATCTTTATAGAGGAATTTACCTCTTCGCCGAGCGGGATTTACCGTTCGGTCTTCAAATCTTTATAGAGGAATTTACCTCTTCACCGAGCGGGATTTACCGTTCGGTCTTCAAATCTTTATAGAGGAATTTACCTCTTCACCGAGCGGGATTTACCGTTCGGTCTTCAAATCTTTTAGCTCTAAGAGACTTTCATTGAATATGATTTATTTTAGCAACTTTGGGAGCGATTGATCGGCCTAAACTGGACTTTATTTATTCAATGATAAGAACGTAAGTTAATAACAAAAGCATGAATCAAATGAAACCGAATTTAAACATGACAGTAGTAGAATTGTGGATGCTTCTCTTCAGTTGATAACTCCACGAAGCGAATGTTCCCGATGACGATTGGGACTGTGACTATAGCCCCGCCCTCGCTCGTCTTTCCTACTCGCCCGCTCGGGGCTTCTTCGCGAATATCCTTCCTTGGGGAGGCCGTATCTTGCTTCCTTTATAAACCTACGTAGATGTCCCGCCCGGATAAGATTTTCTATTTCATTTTTTAACGTGATGCAGTCTTCTGTAGTATGTCCTGGTTTTGATGGTACCGGCAACTTTTCCTTTCGTCTGCATTTCTTGGAGATGGTTTCCTCAAGGGTGTGATAAGTTCCGCGCTAAGGGCTTCTTCGAGAACTTTTGCCCTAGGTGCATTGAGGGTTGTATAATGGTGAAACTTGAATGGCCTGGGAAACTCTTTATTCTTATCATTATTGCCGAACGGTCGTTTGCCGTCCTTTCCACTTCCGCCCGCATCAGCCTCTTGCTGCCGTTTCCTTTGCGACAAACGCATTTCCTCCATACGGATGAACTCAGCTGCTCGCTCTTGGAGCTCCTCCATAGTTTTTAGCGGTCGTGCATACAATTTTTCCGCAAAATAATCTGGCCTCATACACGAAGGCAGATTATTGATAATAAAAGATTGATCTATCTCTCTAACTCGTCGTGCGGTTTCAGTATACCTCTTCATAAAAGCCTTCAAAGTTTCTCCTTTCTCCTGCTTAGTGTTTATTAAATCCACCGGTGTTACCTCCTGTTTCCGATTGGATGCGTATTGTCTCCTAAAGAGGTTTTCCACAGTAGCGAAGCAATCCATTGTGTTCGGAGGAAGAGTGTTATACCATTCCAATGCCTCTTCCTTAAGTGACAACGAGAAGGCTCTGCACATGATAGGGTCACTGTCCGTATAGAATGCCATTGCATTACCGAACGTCCTTAATCCGGATCAGCCGAACCATCATACTTATCCAATACGGGAGGAGTCTTTTCTGGCATTGGCGTTTGCATGATGGTTGCCGTGAAGGGCAATAAACTGGTAGGCCGAGCGGTCTCATTTGCAGGGGCGTTGGTTCCCTTCTAGCTCGACTGTTCGGGTTGGCGTGATTATGGCTCGCCTCATTAGCGTTTTCTCGATTCGAGGCGGATCGCTCGGGAGGTTCCCGTTCGGCCCTTAGCGCCCTCATCTCCTCCTCATACCTCCGCCGCATCTCTTGCTGAGCGTGCGCCTGCGCTTGTATAGTCTGCACCTGTGCCTCAATCTGGGCTTGCAACTCTCTTATTAAATCCCTAGTGCTCTGCTCCTCCATATTTCTTGTGGTCACCATTGGGTGTCTTCAGCTTGCTCTCGGCCCCACGGTGGGCGCCAAAATGTTTCGGTAAGGATTCCGAGACACTAACCTTCGACTGGTGTGCTCCGCTTGTCTGCTTCCCCTTTGTACCGATCGGTCACCTTCAATATTAGCCGCTCGGTCACCCTCTTTGTAAAAGAGGGGAGGTACCTGTAAAAGGCACTCCGACGCTCAAGTTAGGAGCGGTTTTATGAACTGTTCATGACAATTAAATATTGAAGTAAATAGAGCGTATTATAGTATCAGTTGAATCCGTCTTTACCTCAAACCTAAACCTTTATTTATAGAGTTTAAAGGAATCTGACACATTAATTTACCTCTTAATGGTCATTAATGCAAACCTTAATTGTTTAACGACAGTCGTTATAACCTTCATTGTACGTTACATCTGCTTAATAATTGTCGGGACCGAACGATTGAGCAACTGATCGAGACCGAACGGATGAAAAGCTGGCCTAGACCGAGCGGATGAGAAGCTGACCAAGACTGAACGGATGAGAAGCTGGCCTAGACCGAACGGATGAGAAGCTGGCCAAGACCGAACAGATGAGAAGCTGGCCAAGACCGAACGGATGAGAAGCTGGTCGAGACCGACCGGATGAGAAGCTGGCCGAGACCGAACGGTAGAGGCCAAACGGTAGCCTGCGAGCCCATAGTGAGAGCGAACGGTAGAGGCCGAACGGTAGCCTGCGAGCCCATAGTAACAAATTCATTTTTATCCAATACAATAAAACATTTAATTAGTAGAAAACACTTAGCATATGGTTATTAATAACAAGAGAGTAAACTTATAATTAAACATTGATATTGATATTATTATTATTACATGTAAATAAGGAGATAAGATTATTATTGTTATTATAATTTATTACTATTTGGTATTTTATATTAAAATTTAAATAATTTTTAGAAGTGAACTCGAATTGTTTAATTTAAAAAAATTAGGTTTAATCATTTTGAAAGTCTCTTTTGTACAGATTTGTGTTAATTAGGTTCTCGTATTTTGAAAATTCTCAATTGGATCCCTATTTATGTAAAATTGAGTCAATAAAACCATTGCCGTTAATTGTTGTGAACGACATTAAATTTCTTGCATTGTGGCATGCTGAAGTAGCATTTAATAACGACGTGACACAGTAACAATTCATTACGTGGATTTATTTGATTTTAAATTTTAAAAAACTTTAAAATGTGGTTAACTTAATAAAAATAGAACAATATATTTATTTCTGGAAATGAAATTAAAACGTATTAGGATTAAGTTTGGTATTTTGGGGTAGATTTTGAGTGTGCGGGAAAATTGCGGAAAATAGGGTTTTTCGTGGGTTCGTTGTTCTCGTTTGAAATTGGGAGAAAATAGGGTTATAGTAAGAAATTAATTGTGGATGAAGTTTGGTTTTATGATTTTGGGGTCATCTATCAGTGGTTTTTTTATGGAATCGACAAATTTTTAGCTGTGAAGCATTGTAGGCAACACCTGAAGCAGAGTCTTCTGAGTTGAATCAAAACCAGCGTAGAAACACTGCACAATGTTGGCAGCGGAGGAGGTCGAGGAGTTGGGAGGGGGAGAAGTCGAGGGGAGAGGGTGGTGAGTGGCGGAAGTGGAAGATGAGTCAGTGAAGGAGAATCTGAAGGTGGAAGAGATAGAAAAAGAGAATGAGAAAGGTGTTGTATGGCGTTGGGTTATTAGAGTGTAAGGAATAGGGTGGCAGTGGAGCCATTGAGACAAATTTACAAACATGTGGTGTGTGTGAAGAATTGGGTGACCACAACAGCGATATAGAGAAAAACGCGTTAAACCCAGAAGCCAAAATCACCAAAGGAATTTAATAATCCAGTGCAAAGATAAATCAACCAATTAAGCACTGAGAGATAAATTATCACAGAAGAAAAATTGGCTCATTTTTTCCACTTCTTTCTCATCAATAAAAACACACTAAAAGTTCATAAACCCAGAAGCCAAAGCCATAAGCATAAAAAGTAAAAAAAAAATTTCATTATTATATTAATTAACTAATTAACCCACCATGTGATCACGATCAAATTCTCCCTTAGGTTTTTTTATGTTGTCGTCTACATTAAGGTATAAAACACTGTTAGGCGGTTGGATTTATGGGTAGGCGTGGATGTAATGTTGAAGAGGTGGGTGTGGGAGGGTGAGAAGAAGGTTTCCCAAAAAGGGGGAGAAGGTGACATTGGAGTTGGTGAGGAAGAGGAAGGTGATTTTGGGGGTGGAGGAGAGGTGGGAGGTGGTTGTGTAGGGCGGTGACGCGACGGAAGAGGGAGAGGGCATCGACAGGTGGTGAGAAGAGGAGGTGAGAGGAGAGGAGGTGACAGGGTGGATAAACTCTCTTCAACCATTTTTAGGTTTTCTTCTTCTCTATCTGATGAGATTGTGGAGTTGATTGATTATGGAAGCAAAAATATATTAATTTATGGTTGGATTTAGAATGGTTAAGACATTTATGAGCTTTGAAATCTCTTATTTACGAGGACTGTATTTATTAAATATAACTTATTTTAAACTTAAAATAAAATAATTCCAGGTAACGAGACTTCACTCTACCACGTGGTCATTTAAATGCTATCTCAGCATGCCACAAGACAAGAAATTTAACGTCATCCACAACAATTAACAGCAAGGGCTTTACTGACTCAATTTTACATAAATAGGGATCCAATTGAGCACTTTCAAAATACGAGAATCTAATTGACATAAATCTGCACAAATAGGGACCTTCAAAAGGATTAAACCAAAAATTTAATATCAAATTTTTAAAGACCAAAATTGTACACTAATCCGGTGAAATTATGAAATAGAAAGTTAATTAAATCTATGATATTTTACAATTATGTTTAATTTTTTTCATAGAAGGTTGTTTTTTGAACTACAATATGGTGGGAAAAGTTGCCTTTGGGTTCTGCTAGTTTTTCTACAATTTGATATAAGTGAATATTTTCAATTTGAAGTTACGAGTAAAACCAAAATAATTTTCCAGATAATTTATGTGTTTTGGTAGATTAGATATTGAAAAACAATTGTCTAAAATATTTAACAATTTTACATGCAATTAAGTCATGTCAGAAACTTCACACATAAATTTTAATTGGAACTCTTATTAACATCAATTTTTAAACACAACTAAATGTTATTTTACAATAAAAGAGAAAAAGAATGCATGCACAATAAAATAGGTAGTAGATAGATATGAAACATTTTCTAACATTGAAGATACCATAAATGAAAAATTCCGTAAAATTTAATATTTTCTTAACTATACATTATATTAACTCTTTAATTATTTCTTTTAAACCTTTATATATTATATGGACCTTCTCAACTATTTAAAAATTATTATAATCTTTTTTAATAATTCTCAGTAAAATTTGACAACCTCTTGATAATATGTTGGTAGGGTTTATCTTTAATAGATTATATGATATCTAAGAATGTCTTCTGAAATTGATATATTTTGGATAAGTTTCAAATCTTTTATTTTTGTCTTCTTAATATTTTTTAGTTTATAATTGTTTTTGGGATTTGGAGCTTGCATTTTTAGACACGTGAGAAAATCTTAGCAGTGACTTGAGCACTCTTGATGGTTGGAATCGAGTCCCTCCTTGTATAGAGGGAGAAGAAAGAGAGTTTTAGAATATACGAGTAAAGTAATGAATTGTATTTCTTGTAAAAATGTTGATATATTTCTTAATATACAATAATTACATCAACAAATATTTCTTAATATTATTTAGTCACTTTAGGTCAATAATGTTAATTGGATATTACTGGATCGTGTTCTTTAGTGTATTTGGTGGGTCAAATATGTACAATAATCAATTTTAGGGTTAAATATGTTTTTGGTCCCTTAACTTTCAACGAAAATTGGAATTAGTCCCTCTTCAAAACTTTGGACTAATTTAGTCCCCAAACTTTAGAAATGTGTGAATTTAGTCCTTTTAACCAAATTTTATTAACTTTATTTGATGTTTCAAACGCATTTCTTAGTGAACATTGAAGCAAAAATGTGTCAAACGGTGTAAACAACTCAAATGCTATCATGAAATGCACTTGAAACATCAAATAAACCTAACAAAATTTCGTTAAAAGGACTAAATTCACACATTTCTAAAGTTTGGGGACTAAATTAGGCCAAAGTTTTAAAGAGGGACTAATTCCAATTTTCGCTGAAAGTTAAGGGACTAAAAACATATTTAACCCTCAATTTTATTATGATTTTACATTCTTTTGTTCATTGTTATGAGAAAATGAAAAGATTTTGTCACAATAAGAGTAAGTCACGAAAAAAAATCCAACCCAAAATGTTATAGACTAGAAAAATACATAAGAAGGGATATTTTTAACAACCCTTTGATTATTTGTATATTTTGAGTTATTTGAGTAGTCTTTTCTTTTTTGTTACAAATATCTATTTTTTTTACCTTTTTATTATTTTAAATTTTCTTTTTCTCTTCTTTTAATTCATATCTGTTTAAATTTATTGTTGAACTTGTTTGAGTCCTTTTGATCTTTCTTTAATGAAAAACCAAAAAATAATTTTTTTTTGGCTTAATAGCACTGATGATCCCTATTTTTGTTAGGTTTGATCGAAATGATCCTAGTTTGTTTTTCTGTTTAATATTGTCCTAAAGAATGTAATTTAAGTTCAATTTAGTCCTTTTTTGCAAACGACGTTTAAATAGTTAACGACTCACTATCCAGCTGTGAAAAACTCAAATGAGATGACATTTAACTGCCCACGTGGATTCCCTTCAGGCACAATGAGGTGGATTTTGAAAGAAGTGCCATTTATTTAATGAAACCCAATTTTTTATGAGGGTGAATTCTGAAATTAGGGTTTTTTACTTTTCTTCTATGAAAGCCATAGTGAGGTTTGAGGTTAAGCAATCTTCTTCCCAAACTTGGTGGTTGATGAGCCATGTTTGCTTCCCAAACTTCTTCTTCTTGTTGTTGCAATAGCTTGGGCCACTGAAGTTGTCATTCCTCACATGGTGGTGGTTCAATGAGGGTAGGGATAATCCCCATTTGAAATAATCTGTAGGTTAGGCCTCAAAGCCACAATCTACAACAAAATAGATCCCAACAAGCACCACTTCTTAAAGCTTCAAAAATTAGAAGGCAAGAACCCCATTTTCCCCTCCAATTTCTCTACATTACCAAATCCACTCTTTGCCTCACCATCTCCACTATTCACAAAAATCTCAGCCAAGGGGGTTATCCACAACAAATATACAAATATAACTAACACTTGATTTGCATAAAGGATCGCATGAGTAGTGCCAAAAACCCAAAAAAAAAATGCTCAATTGCTTGTTGGACCTCTTGGATGCGGATCTCTCAAACGTGATCTTAATGAGCAACGTCCCCCACATGTAAAGACTCAAAATGGATAAAAAAATGAGAACGAAAATCCCGTTGGCGAAGACCCATTCTTCGGGGGTGATTGGACTTATTCCTCTTCTTGAGTTCGGCGGCGATTTTAGAGGAGAGGGGTTGATAGTCGTCGATGTTGGGGCGACAAATGGCGGCTTTGAGGCCATTGGATTGGGGTTGGAAGCTGGGGTGGATGCAGGTCTAGAGAGCGTGAAGGAAAAGAAGGGGACTTTTGAAGAAGGCGAAGGTGAAAGAGGCTGAGTTCCCAAATTCTAAAAGATGGAAGATGAAGAAGTGGCCAGGATGAAGATGACGAGAGGCAGCCACGTCAGATAAAATAACTTACATCGTTTACTTATTTTTGACTTTTTGACACTATGTCATTAACAATTTAAATGCCGTATGCAAAAAGGACTAAATTGAACATAAATTACATTGTTTAGGACTACATTGAACAAAAAAAAAAACTAGGATCATTTCGAACAAACCTGACAAAAATAGGGACCATCAGTACTATTAAGCCTTTTTTTTCTTAAATTTAAAGTTATACATCACTACGTACTTTGACATCTTATATGGGCCAACACTGCAAAGCACATTTATCATTTCTCATCATAGGAAAATTTTCTAAATAGAAAAATGAAAGAAAGAGTTAATGCAAAAGCTAGACTTAAGAACCAAACCAAACTATAAGACCCTTGGAAGTTGGAAAAGGACTTAAGAACCCTAAAAATGGAAGTTAATGCAAAATTCTTGAGAAATTAGAAGGAGATAATCGATTATTACCCTTGATAATTGATTATTCCAAAGAAAAATGATCAATTTATGGAACAAAGCTTGATATATTCAATTGTTGTTGAATTGGAATCACATTTTTGAAAGCTAGACTTGAAATAATTGATTATCCCTCTTGATAATCGATTAGTGTCGAATAGAAATCATGTTTTGGAACATGCAAACTCAAAATAACTGATTAACACTTAACATAATCAATTATTCTAGTCAGAAAGGAACATGACAAGCTAGAACAACCTGATTTCAAATGGAAAGGGATGTGCATACACTTATTAGACCTACTTTTTGAATTTTAGGGTGGGAAAGGAAAGGTGCGGACTACTTTTGTAAGACCCGGGAAAATATGGGTTTTAGAAATAAAATAGTCTTGAGACTTTGGTATTTTTGTTTGGTAATTAATGTTCTTGAGTGTACACCTTTGTTAGAACATAATTGTTATGTTATTTCTTTTATTTTATTTATATTTTTGTCTAGGGGCAACAGGGTCTTTTACCTTTTATTAATTAGGTGCAAGAAATTAAATAGGGGAGTGTAGAAAGGGAAAACATGCAAATTAAATAATATGGAAAATTAATAAAAAGATATTATGTAAATACTTTAGAATATTTAGTTCTTAATTTAAACAGTAGTTGAAAGAAAATAGAAGATAGAATTTTGGTGGGTTTAGATATTTAGAAGAGCTATTATTATTATTATTATTATTAGATATTGTGGATATTTTAAACGATATATTGAGATATTATTATATATACTTAGATATTATGGCTAGATAAGAATAATCAGATATATTATTGATAGACTCATTGTAATAAATTAGAATAAAGTGTATTATTATAAGTGAGAAAGTATTAGAGATAGACTTAGGTTGATAAATATTAAGATATAGATAAATGGGTGATTTTGTGTTGAGAAACCCTAAAAACTCTCAATCAAAGAGAGAAAAGTAGAGGAAGAGAGGAGATTGGCGTTTTGGGAGAAGAAGAGAGAGAGCAACGAGAAACTCTTAGTGCAAAGGAAGATTGATAGTGTTTTGGGGTTATAGAGTTTATGTAATATTTGTGATTGGTTTTTCCTATGAATGTATTATGTGTGCTTTGTTGGATTATCCCAACAAAAGTGTGATGCTAAGGGAAAATATAGTTATGATGCTTGGGGGTTTCCCACGTAAATATATGTTGTAAGGGTGTTGTGATTATCATATTGAGTATAATTGGGTTTTATTGGGATATATGTTAATGATTGGTTTTGAATGATTCAAGAGATGTATTGTATGTATTTCAGTATGTTTACATGAGTATATTATACTTGAATGCATGTATGATATGTTGAGTATGTTTCCACGTGATTTAGGGTTGATATGTATATTTGAATAATCATGTCAAGCATGTGTTTCGTTTCGGCAATAATCGATTATCATTAGTGATAATCGATTATTTGTGTGTCAATATTGAGTCTAGTTACGACAATAATAGATTATCTTAAGTGATAATCGATTATCCCTTCTTGCGTGATGTTTCTGGGTAATTTTCACTAACATAATCGATTATCAAAAGTGATAATCGATTATCATAATGTATTTTTGTGCAATATGGTGAATTTGATGAAGAATAGACGTGGACCAAGCCTAAGAAACATTGGAATGTGATGATAACCAGAGAATGCGAGTAATGGGTATGTTTAGGGTCATTTTTTACTTGTGATTGAGAATTGAAGCATGAATAAGAGTTAGGATGTACTTGAGTGTGTGATTAATGAGCATGAGGCATGGAAGATTAGTCTGCTTGTTGTACCTAGTGAATCCTAGTTCTATTTGCGGATAGGTGACTCCCTTTAGCATTGGTTGTTGAAAAGGGAGGGATATTCCCTTTGGCATTGGTTGTTGAAAAGGGGATGACTCTCTTTGGCATTGGTTGTTGAAAAGAGAGTGACATTCTCTTTGGCAAATAGTTGTAGAAAAGATAATGGTATTAGAGTGTTGAATCTTCTTTGGTGAGGGGAATTGTTCTGCCTTGCGTGATCTCAACAAAATAACAATTAATTATGCTCAAAAGTGTCTCACAAGAGGTGGTGGCATGTCTATATATAGGACAAAAAGTCCCTCCTATCTACCACTTGCCTAACACCTTTTACACATACTTTAATAAAGGTAAACGATATACTACACTAAGATAATTGGGCTTGGGCCCCGTCTATCAGTTTATCTATACAATTGACTAGAGATTATCTGGGTTGTTAAAGGTGAGTATGTGATATTAGGTTGAAATGGTAATAATTTTACGATGAATCTACTAATTTATTTAAGTTGTTAATCCATGATATTTAAATGATAAGTCATGATAAGGTTGATTTCACCAAGTTGAGTTAGATTTATAGAATGTGTATGATTATTTTCACTTTATTGATTTCACTCTATTGATTGACGATTATGTTTTGGCTATGGTTGAGTTACTGATTATGGATTACATTGTCTGACATGTTTGCATGGTGGATGTGTTTCGATGCCAAGCTGTGAATGATGAATGCATATGATTAGGTTGAATGGTTAAAGTGATGTGACTTGTCGATTCAATTGGTATTGAGACACAAGTTTATGTGTATGTTATATTTGGTTTCCGTAAAGATGGGTTTGATTCCTTTCCATCTAGAGACTTTGGTGAACCTAGGGAAAGATGGGAGGTTGTTCCCTCTGTAAGGCTTTAGTGAGAAGAAAGAATGATGAGAATGGTATCGTGTACTTGCCTATGGAATCTCTTTGGAAGAGTGATGGAAATTAACACCTTGTACTTGCCCAAGGGAGGTCTCTAGAAGAGTGATGGGGGTTGGCACCCTGGCTTACCTAGGGAAGCTCATTGATAGAGTGTTGGGAAGTGACACCGTGTACTGCAGACCGATGCAACAAAATGATTAGTGTTGAAACTTCGGCAAGTGTACCAAATCGTACACGTAATATAAAATGGTAAGACCAAGTATCGTGTCCTAAGAGACTCTCGGTATTAGATAGTCGTGTGTTAACTCGATTAATTAAGACTTAAAAGGAACGAAATCATTGGTTTAGAATGCAAATACAGAAAATTAAATATGAATGCAATTTTGATAACTTGAAGAGTAGCACAACGATGAACGGATGAGGTTTGTGTTATGAGATGAATATGTTGTTGGGTTTAGATTTCACCAAGTTTACTCTCATGTATATAAGAATTCTTCTTCTTTCATTAAAGTCAACGTCACTCACTAAATTACTTAAAACCCGATCCCTCAATGAAGAAAGCCTATCCTTAATTACTAGTTCATATGATTCCTAGCATTCCTAATAATTAATTCTAAAGATCAGGAGCTTAAGACGATCAAGACTCATACCCCGATCCCTGAGAAATACTATACCTAGGAATAATTCTACAAGAACCTGAATTATAAGGAACCTCCCAACACTCATGCAATTCATACATCACGCTATGAATGAGTTAAACAAAGCGAGCATTGATCACAGAAGAATTACCCTAACAGTTAATGAAAAAAGCATAAATTATTAAGAATCAATTCAAATACATGAGAGTTCACAAGGTTACATCATCCCCCAACAACAAATAGAAGTTAGTTCTCCATTGTCATGGTGAAACTAGATGTACAATGGAGAAGAATGAGATAAAGAAACCCTAAAAGTTGAAGATGGAAGCTTTAGCATCCAAATCTGCCTTCAAAGAGTGGAAGAGTGTGTTGTTGTGCCTTCTCTACCAAAGATACAAAACCTAGGGCATCTGGGTCCTTTAAATAGAGCGAAATCATAACAAAAACAAAGCCCAAGCTCATCTCGCTAGCGCTTAGCGCCCGACTTAGGGCGCCGGGCGTGCTACGATACTAAAACTGGCGCTCAGCTTAAGTCGAAGGGCAAGCAGGCACGGATCAAGAAAAGTGGCGCTCAACGCCCCAAAAAGGGCACCCAGGCAGTGTGCGGTACTAAAACTGGCGCTCAGCTTCACTTGGAGGGCAAGCAGGCGTGGTTCTTCAGGAAAAGTAGCGCTTAGCGCCCCAAAAAGGGCGCCCAGGCGGTGTGCCGTAGGCCTTGGCATTGAGGGCTCCAAAAAGGGCACTCAAGCTTCGGGCCTTCCTACTTTGTGGTTCTTTTTCAGCTCTTTCTGAGCTCAATCTCTTTGGCACTTCAGCTCTGCTTCCATATTATCTCATTTCCTACCAAAACAAGGGAATTTAGTCATAAAATCATCAAGTTCAACCTTAACTCTCTTATTCACACAACTTAATAGAAAAACATGATTCCAAGCAAGTTCTAAGTAGAAAATGGTGCATTTAGTATCAAAATCACATCACAGATAACGGTATTTTCAACCGTTATCAATTAGCGTGAACAATAAAATAAGAAGGGGGTGAATTGGTTTCTTATCGCAAAATTGTGCCTTTAATAATTTTCTCTTTATTTTAAATTCCTTAGCAAATAATTAAAACAATAATAAGAGTAAGGAAGAGAGAAAATTTTCGCAGATAATTTTATACTGGTTCAGATCACAAGGATCTTATGTCTAGTTGCTAATCGAAATGCAGATTAACGTTCTACTAGCATAAAACCAATGAACTATGACAATAACACAGAAAGACAAGTATTAGGGTTTAGAAAACACATCTCTTGTTACCACAAGAGATGAAACTCACTTCCCCTAAAGGTCACAAGGGATGAACACCTCCTTCGAAAGCTTAACGAAGGATGAACACATCCTTTGAATCTTCACTAAGGATGTCAAATCAGTAACAACAACAATACTCAATCACACTTCTAGTAAAAGTTCTCGCTCTATGCCAACACCAAGTTCTCAAAGCCACAACACAAGGGTTACACAAACCCTAAAACACACTTATGACAAAACAAAATACTCATATATGTTGAAAATACTGTTATCTGTGATGTAATTTTAACACTAAATGCACCCTTTTCTGCTTAGAAACTTGCTTGGAATCATGTTTTTCTGTTAAGTTGTGTGAATAAGAGAGTTGAGGTTGAATTTGATGGTTTTATGAATAATTTCCCTTGTTTTGGCATGAGATGCGAAAATATGGAAAACAGAGATGAAGTGCCAAGGAGATGGAGCTCAAAAAGGCTTGGAAAAACACTAGAAGGGAGGAATGCTCGAAGCTTGGACACCCTTTTTGAAGGCTTAAGCGCAGAAGAGTGTCGCTCACCACCTGGGTGCCCCTTTTGAGTGCTTGAGCATCAGAAGCACCAAGCTTGGGTGCCCCTTTTTGAGGCTTAAGCGCCAGGAAATACCGCTCACCGCTCGGGCACCCTAAGTGGGGCGCTTGAGCGCCAGCGACACGGGTCTTGGCCTTGTTTCTGTCTGTTTTTGCTCTATTTATAAGACCCAGACGTCCTAGGTTTGATCATCTTTGACAGAAGGAGCGCATCAACAGACTCTTTCACTCTTTGGAGGCGGATTTGGATGCAGAAGCTTCCATCTTCTACTTTTAGGGGTTTGCTATCTCATTCTTCTCCATTGTTCATCTAGTTTCACCATGTCTATGGTGAACTAAACTCTATTTGTTGTTGGGGGATGATGTAACCTTATGAACTCTCATGTATTTGAATTCATTCTTAATAATATATGCTTTTTCATTATTTGTTAGAGTAATTCATCTGTTACAACGCTTGCTTTGTTTAATTCATTCAATAGCATGATTTATGAATTGCATGAGTGCCGGGAGGTTCCTTACAATTCAGGTTCTTGTTGAATTACTCCCAAGAGTAATATTTCTCACGGATGAGGGTATGAGTCTTGGTCGTCTTAAAGCTCTCGATCTTCAGAGTTAATTACTAGGAATGCTAGGAATTGCATGAACTATTGATTAAGGACAAACTTATTTCGTCGAGGGATCAAATTTAAGTGATTTAGTGAGTGACGTTAACATTAATGCATAAAAAAGAATTCTTACATACATGAAAGGGAACTTGGTGAAATCTAATCCCAACAACATACTCATCTCATATTAAACAACATTCGTATGTACTATTATGCTATTGATCAAACTGCATTCATATTTAATTTTCTATCTTTGCATCTGAATCTAATGATCTCGTTTTCTTTAGCCTTAGTTAATCGAATTATCACACGACTGTCTAGTGCTGAGGGTCTCTTGAGACACGATACTTGGTCTTACCATTTTATATTACTTGTGCGATTCGGTACACTTGTCGATCCATCAACAAGTTTTTGGCGCCGTTGCCAGGAAGTCACAGTTTAAACTATTCTTTTTGTGTGATTCTTGATTAATTTTGACTTTATTTTTATTTTTCTATTTTTATTTTTATCCTATTTTTAATTTGTGTTTTGTGTCGTTTGTTTTTGTTTTTATGCTAATAGTGTTTTCTAGGGTTTTGTGTCTAGTGCTTGTAGGATGCAATTCGAACAAGAAGTTAACTATATGGACACTCAATTCCACCAAGGTAATTCCAACCACTGGTGGAAACCTCACTTAAACATGGGTCAAAGTCAATTTGGACAAGCTGCCAAACAATTTGATAGGCTGCCATAACAACAATGACAACAACAACCCTCTCTCTCAGAAAGAATGGCTAAGATGGATGACACACTTCAACAGTTAATGCAGGTGTCTGATTCTCATCATAAAAGCACTCAAGAAGTATTTAAAAGGATAGGGAGGCAACTTTGTCACATAACTCAGAAGCTGGATGATCTTGGGAGTAACATGAAAGTTAACCTTAGAGAGGAATGCAAAGCTGTTGTTACTAGAAGTGGTAGAGTTTTAGATGAGAGAAAAATAGAGAGAAAAGAAAAAGAAAGGTTGAGTGAAAAAGAAAAAGATGAAGAAGAGAAAGAAAAAGAAGAGAGTGAGAGAAAAAAGAAGAAAAAAAGAGAGGAAGAGGATGACAAAAAAAAGAAAGAATTGTATGAAAATCCCCTTCCTTACCCAAAGAACTATTCTAGGAAGGAGAAAGAAAAACAGTTTGAGCGTTTCATGGAGATTTTTAAGAAATTGGAGATTAACATACCTTTCTCCGAAGCCTTGCAACAAATGCTTTCATATGCTAAATTTTTGAAGGAGCTCCTCACTAAGAAAAGGAAGTACATTGAAGAGGAAACCATTGAAGTTCAAGGAAAATGCAGTGCTATCATACAAAAGCTTTTACCTCCCAAGTTGAAAGATCCAGGAAGCTTCACCATTCCTTGCACTATAGGGAATATCTGTTGGAAAAGCACTAATTGATTTGGGAGCCAGTATCAATCTCATGTCGCTCTCCATGTTTGAAAAGATTGAAGGTTTGGAACTCAAGCCTACTCGGATGACTCTTCAACTAGGTAATAGATCTCTAAAATATCCTTATGGGGTAGTTGAAGATGTGCTTGTGAAGGTAGATAAATTTCTATTTCCTGTGGACTTTGTTATCATGGAGAAGGAGGAGGATGTGAATGTACCTCTTATTCTTCGGAGACCTTTTATGAAGACTACAAGAGTTTTGATTGATGTGGAAAACAACAAGCTGGAGGTGAGAGTGCAAGACAAAGAAGTAAATTTTGATGTTTTTGAAGCCATGTCTCACCCATCTTGACACTCTTGACGAAATATGCATGGTACAAGAGAAGAAAGCATGTGATATTTTTCCGTTAGAGGAAACGCTAGTTGACACTTGTGAAGAATTGAATGAGAAAGAAGAAGAATTGATTAATGAATGCTTGGATGATTTGGAAGAGTTAAAAGAAGTTCATTTGCATACGACGAAAATAGAAGAGATCAACACAGAAGAAAGAGTCAAGGAAAGCAAATTGGAGCTGAAGATGTTACCACCACACTTGAAGTATGTGTTTTTAGAAGAAGGTGGAAATAAAAGTTGGTTGAGATACTAAAAGCCAACAAAGGAGCTATTGGATGATCAATCTCAGATCTCAAAGGCATAAGTTCGACGTATTGCATGCACAAAATATTTATGGAGGATGATTACAAACCAGTTGCTCAACCACAGAGAAGGTTAAATCCAGTGATGAAGGAGGAGGTGAGAAAAGAAGTGCTAAAGTTACTTGAGGCTGATATTATTTATCCTATTTCTGACAGTGCATGGGTAAGCCCAGTACAGGTGGTACCAAAGAAAGGTGGGATGATAGTTATTTATAATGATAAAAATGAGCCCATACCTACAAGGACTGTTACTGGATGGGGGATGTGTATTGACTATAAAAAGTTGAACAATGCTACTAGGAATGATTTCCCCTTCCTTTCATGGATCAGATGCTAGAGAGATTGACACGTCAGGCTTTCTATTGCTTTCTGGATGGATATTCTAGATATAATAAAATTATGGTAGATCCAAAGGACCAAGAGAAGACGGCCTTTACTTGCCTATTTGGAGTATTTGCTTACAAAAAAATGTTGTTTGGGTTATGTAATGCTCCAGCTACTTTTCAGAGGTGTATGCAGGCAATCTTCGCAAACTTAATAGAAAAATGCATTAAAGTCTTTATGGATGATTTTTCGGTGTTTAGTAGTTCTATTCATGAGTGTTTGTCTAATCTGGATGTTGTGCTTAAGAGATGCACCCAATCCAATCTTGTTCTCAATTGGGAAAAATGTCACTTTATGGTAACGGAAGGTATTGTTTTGGGTCATAAAGTTTCTTCCAAGGAAATTGAGGTTGATAGAGCCAAAGTGGAAGTCATTGAAAAACTTCCGCCACCAATCAATGTGAAGGGAATTAAAAGCTTTTTGGGTCATGCTCGGTTTTATAAAATATTCATCAAGGACTTTTCAAAGCTTTCCAAACCATTAAGCAGTCTCCTTGTCAAAGACGTGCCATTTGTGATGGATGATGAATGCCTTAAGGCATTTGATGTTTTGAAGAAAAAATTGATTTTTGCTCTAGTAATTGTAGCTCCTGATTGGAATTAAGACTTTGAGTTGATGTGTGATGCTAGTAATTATGCCATAGGTGTTGTTCTTGGTCAAAGGAGAGAGAAGGTATTTCACACTATTTACTATGCAAGCAAAGTTTTGAATGAGGCTTAGTTGAATTATGCCACTACCGAGAAAGAATTTCTTGCTATTGTGTATGCCTTAGAGAAATTTAGACCTTATCTCATTGGGTCTAAAGTGATCATCTACACTGACCATGCAACTATAAAGTATTTGTTACCAAGCCGGATTCTAAGCCGTAGTTGATTAGATGGGTACTTTTGTTACAAGAATTTGATGTGGAAATCCGTGACAAGAAGGGAAGTGAAAATGTAATTGTTGATCACTTATCTCGATTGGTTAACAGTGACGTTACAAGCAAGGAAGCAGAAATATGGGAATCCTTCTTAGATGAAACACTCATGTATATCCAACAAAGGGTGTGGTTTGCTGATATGGCTAATTTCAAAGCTGTAGGAGTAATCCCAGAAGATCTCAATTGGCAACAAGAATTTTTTTTTGCATGATGCCAAACAGTTTATTTGGGATGATCCTTACTTGTTCAAAATTGGAGCAGATAACCTTCTGAGGCGTTGTGTGACTAAGGAAGAAGTGGGTATCTCTGGCTGGAGCAGCACAACAACACACTCTTCCACTCTCTAAAGCCAGATTTGGATGCGAAAGCTTCCATCCTCTACTTTTAGGGTTTTTCTATGTCATTCTTTTCCATTATTCATCCAGTTTCATCATGTCTGTGGTGAACTAAACTCTATTTGTTATTGGGGGATGATGTAACCTTGTGAACTCTCATGTATTTGAATTGATTCTTAATAACACTTGCTTTTTCATTAATTGTTAGATTAATTCATCTGTGCTTATTACATGCTTTGTTTAACTCATTCATCGCATGATTTATGAATTGCATGAGTGTCGGGAGGTTCCTTATAATTCAGGTTCTTGTTGAATTCTCCCAAGAGTAATAACTAGGAATAACAATTCATTAATTTTGAACCTTCTCATCAAATAAAATATTTAAAAAAGTAAGATGGTTTCTATAATAACATTAATTTAAATTTAATATATTTAAATATAATAAAAATGGTGAAATTGGCATACCAACACCATGTAATTCCAATATTAGAGCATTCATCAAATACCGCAGTTTTCGTCAATCACATCTATTATTTGTCACATTTATCTTTATTTGTCGCATATCCTTTTTTAATTTGCAATTGTTTGTTTTAGTGATCAAAAGGAGAGGAGAGCTCCCACATCCCCAAATTTTCCTCCAAAGGGGAGAAAAATGTGTTTTTAAGCTTTAGCCATCAAAAGGGGAGAAAAATATGTAAATTATATTAGAAAGGTCAAAATAGCATGTCAAGAGGTTAAAAATTTCACTTCGTCCAGCACTTTTTTAATTCTTATACGCCCATAATTATATAAAAATATACTGATTGAGTGATGTATAGAAACATGAAATTCATTATTGGGTTTACGATAGCTCACTTTAACATCCTAAATATATAGGAGAAAAGGAACAATATAGGAAAAACATCGACAACCGAACTTAATCAACGACGTGTTATCTTAAAGACTCTGATATTGTATCCAAGCACAACTATTTGAAGAATACATTGTTTTATTAAATTGACAAACATTGGAATAAACGAAATCAAAGTAAAAAAAAAAGAAATACTAGAGTATAACAATCA